>NC_056726.1:1218465777-1218765777 GCF_019279795.1 Protopterus annectens
GTGTTTTTCCTGTTAGTTTAAATTTGTTACTTTTTATACCACATATTTTTTTAAGCACCAAATATATATGAATTTTTGAAAATTTTGAAAAAAATAAATAAATGAAAAAGTGGTAAAAAAATTATGTTTTCAGCAAATAAACTTTTGGTAAGATCTAGTTTTTTCAATACATAAGAAAATTTAAGTATTTTTTATTGCATTTTTTTCAAAAAAACATTTAAATTTAAAAATTAATTTAATTGTGTTGATGAATAAAACCCAATTTAATCTGTTCCTGTTTACTGTTTGTTTAATTTTTTATTGTCTGTTAGTAATTGATTACCCAAATTCTTTTTTTCCCTGCAATCCCTATTTGGGGGTACATTTTTGAAATTTTTTTGTTTAAAAATTTAGTTTGGGTTTAAGATCAGCTGTATTCAACTGACATATAAGAGAATTTAATACATCTATTTTTTAAATAATACAGTATTTAAATTATTTAATTGTGTTGATGAATATTAACTAATTAATTTACTCTGTTCTTCAGTTAGTGTTTGCTTGAATTTTATTGTCTGTTAAAATTTTGGGGGGTTAGCCACTTTTATTTCCTGTCATTCCCCTTTTTAATGGTACAGTTTGAAATATTTTCTGCTAAAAAACCTCAGCTTTGGCCGGCTAAGATCTAGTTGTTTTCAACTGGACGTATTAGAGAATTTAAGTATTTTATCTGCATTTTTTTAAATAATACAGTATTTAAATTGATTTAACTGTGTTGCATGATTATTAACTGAACTGGAAGTTTTGACTCTGTTCTTCAGTTAGTGCTTGTTTTTATTGTTTGTTAGTAATTACATGTGTGGGGGTAGCCACATTCTTTGATTTCCTGTCTTTGCCTATTTAAGTGATACAGTTTGAAATATTTTCTGCTTAAAAACCTCAGCTTTGGCCGGCTAAGATCTAGTTGTTTTCAACAGGACGTATTAGAGTATTTAAGTACTTTTATCTGCATTTTTTTTAAATAATACAGTATTTCAATTGATTTAGCTGTGTTGCATGACTATTAACTGAACTGGAAGTTTTGACTCTATTCTTAAACTTGTGTTTGGATACTCCTTCTGGGCCCATCTCATTTGCTCACTCAACTGAGTGCAGTGAGATCATATTCTGATTTCAGGCAC
The DNA here is from genome assembly GCF_019279795.1 of Protopterus annectens. Classification (NCBI taxonomy): domain Eukaryota; kingdom Metazoa; phylum Chordata; order Ceratodontiformes; family Protopteridae; genus Protopterus; species Protopterus annectens. Next base: position 1,218,466,935 of record NC_056726.1, read on the forward strand.
TCCTACTGTGTACAAAGAGAGCATCTGGGAAAGAACAAAAAAAATTTAAGCTTGTTTTCCTGCCTTTCCTGTTAAGTGGTCTAGACTGTTTGTACTTTAGCCCCCCAAGCCCTTCTGTGTTGGAGGGAAGCCTTCTAGCTTAGTTTTGTTTCTTATAACTAGCCAGTTTTCTAGTTTCCGCACTCAAGTCTGTTTCTTTGAACTCAGCACTTGTTCAGAACTCATTGTAAGCACTACATAAGCTGCAAATTACTACAGCACTCAACTTTCTTCACTTGTCTAGAGGAAAGCAGTTTTTAGTACTTAATAAATAAGCACCTATCCAGGCATGTCTAAGGGTCAGCTCCCAGTGATTTCTCCTGTCTACCTGATGAATCTGGGCATCTTGGGGCAATGCAGCAATTGCCTCATGTACACAGACAACCCTGTCCTCCTCCAAACTGGAAGCAAAGCTCTCTTCACCCAAGACTGGACTAGACAGTCAAGAGGAGAAGGTAAACACTTGCACCACACCACACTCATCACATAGTCCCTCAAAACCTACACCACCAAAACACACACATAGAAACACAAAACACACCCACATTCACAGGGGGCTCTCAATAAAAAACCCGCCCAAGCATCAGGGACATCCAAAGCATAAACGCAAAATCCCCCCAACACAACCCAAATGACACACAGTCAACAAACGCAGTGTGAAACTCAACCACAGCCCATAAGGCATAACAATGTACCCAACACTCTAGTCATAGGTGACTCTATAGTCAGGCACTCTGATGTTCCACTTACCAGGCTAAACAAGGAGAAAGTTACTGTCAGCTGGCTGTCGGGTGCCAGGATCCGCCACATAATGCACGCACTCAGGTCACTCCACAACAAGTACAAATATGACTCTGTCATTGTCCATGTTGGTGTGAATGACCTGAGAACCCCCCTGGCTACATGAAAAGAGACATGGAGGAGCCCCCGATCTTGTATCCCCAGGTATGACCCTAACCCTGAGTAGCATCCTGCCATCACCCAGAATGATACCACAGTACAAGGACAAAATGATTGACTTCAACAATTGGCTAAGCTTCTGGTGTCATTCTAAGGGGATCCAGTATTTTTGCCTGGGACGACATGATCGACAGACCACGATGCTTTGCCAGAGATGGCCTGCACCTGTCGCCTTAGGATTCTGGATACTGGCTAAGGCTCTTGCCACCCCTATAGTGCCTTTTTAGGCAAGGGTTAAAAAGACAAATTTACCACCGAACAGGCGCAAGCAAAATTGAGGGTAATGCTACTCAATGCTAGAAGTCTAAACCTCAAAATGCACTCACTAGTAATTTCAAATGGAATACTGACACTGCAGCAGTGACAGAGACCTGGTTCAAAGCTCCAGAGAGCACTCCCTGCATTACCAGGCTAATTCATACCACACCTTTCAACCGCTACCTAACCTAGAACTAAGCATTAAAGTGTGAGTGTCTCATATTCATTAAGGATATTCCACACTCCAGGCTAGTTGCACAGCATAATGCATCTCGAGATTATTCAAGTGTAACTAACTCTGCAAGACTGTTAATCCAAATTAGAAGGCTTGTTACAGACCCCCACCATGCCCCAGATTCCTACTCCTCATTTCTTAGTACTGCTGAAAATCCTGTTCACACAAAGGATTCAACTTACCTTAAATTATTAACTGGGAAAACTACTGGGTACCAACTCTGTTCAACGCTTTGTAGAATTCATAAATTCCAACGCCTTGATCAACTTATTCACACCCACCAGGGGCAGCAATATCCTAGACCTAACACGCAACATGGGAAACCGTGTTCCACACCAGAGGTCAATTCCTGCTGGTCGATCCCAGTTCCCACGCAAGCTAATCGGGAAGCCTAGATAGATCTCACATCCCACCCCTACCCCCAGTTAGGGAAACCATCAAAAAACTTCTCCAAAGCCAACTTCACACTTTAAGACAGAGGTGGTAAACTTCACTTACACCCATGTAGAGATGGACAATAGAGGTATGACTGCTGAATCCTACACAAATGCACTTTATACACTTACACAAGTGCATGGATCATGCTATTCCCTAATAGAACCAAGATGTTATCTTCCAAAAATAAGGAAGCCAATCTGGTGGTCCTCTGCCATAAACAAAACTCTACAACAGAAGAAACCATAAAACAGGTAAACCATGACTGAGTGAACTCCTGGTCAACTTCAGTAAGAAGCTGAGATTCCTCATAAAATCCTCCAAAGCTAGTTACTAAAAACAAATTGCCACTGACTCTAAAGACAACCACACAAAGCATTCTATAGCAGCTAAGAATTCAATGGAACACTAGATCTGTTTCTGAGTTACAGCACACGATGCCAAATACAGAAACCAACTGATATTGCCAACATCCTAGCAGATAGGTTCTAGTGCTAACTTTACCCCTCCTCAATCTTTTACAGAGGGCTCCATCTCTATACCGGAAGAATGCAAGTTCCTACAATCATGGCTGCACAGGTAAAACACTCTCCAAAGCTGCAACAAAGCATATACATGGGACCTGATAATATCCTGCAGGCCACCACATCGAATCCATAGAAATGAACTGGCACCCTACCCAAGTACCATGTTCAGTCATAGCCTCACCTCAAGCTTTGTACTCCACTGAATGGTGTAATCAAGACTGTTATCCCATCTACAAAGGTGGTCATGAACTGGAATTACTGCTTCCCCATTAGCCTGACGAGCCTGGTCTGCAAGGCCATGGAAACGATCATGGAATCAAACGAGACATTGGTAGTCTCCAAACTCTGGACACTACCCAGTTCGGATTTGTAAAAGGCAGATAATTCTCCTAAACCTGATTGACTTTTTGAAGCAGTCACCAAAGCCATAGATGAGGGTAAATGTATTCACACAGCTGACTGATCTCGGCCAAGGCTTTCGACACCATCCCCCACTCTGGAATTATAGATAAGCTCACAAACCAGTGGCAACCATGTCACAAGTATGATGGGCCACAACCACTGACAGAACCCACACTGTGAAAGTAGCGATTCCAAACCACTGTACCCAGTGACAAGTGAGTACCACAGGGTTCAGTCCTGGGTCCTCTCCTGTTTGTATCTACTCTTCTATGAAGTGCAGGCAAACACAGAAGGGTATTTATTAACAAAGTTTGCAGATGACTGCAAACTAGGAGTCATAATCGAACTCCTAGAACATGTGGGGATAACCATAGTATCTCTTACTGAGACAGATAATTGGTGTCAAAGCCATGGCCTAAAAGCTCAATGCCAAAAGTGTACTTCTGTCATCACCTTTGCGTAAAACTTCTGTACCATGAACTACCACATTAAAGGTAGTCTACTTAATGTCAAAATGATAAGAGACCTTGGGACACACAGGTGGACAGTAGTTCTCCTTTGATAATCACATCACACAGTGGTCAGGAAAATCCTTCACGCGGGCTCATCTCATCACAAAAGGATTCTCATCTGCATTAGGCCGCCTGTCTCTTACTCATCATCAATATTGTGACCCATCATTATTGAGTACAATGCCCCTTTTGGTATGTACCACAAGACCTTGTAATAACAACTGAAAGACTACAGAAATACCTCACAAATAGATTATTGGCTCAAATAGATGCTCCTAATGCAGACCATCTCTAAAACTACAGCTTTATTTCTATCGCGATATCGCTTACTCAGGGGTTTGCATTCTCTGCCTAACATACAAAGTTATGTCAAAACTCCAGAGCTGTTGGACATGTTCCACTTAAAGAAATCAATCCCTCCCATACTCTGGAACAGACTACCCATCTATGTCAGAGCTCCTCATTACACTCTTCAAGAAAAAAATCCTGGACATAAAATGGGAAATCAATTCAGGATCACTCTGTGGCTCTGCTCGACAGGGGCACAGGAAAATAATTTTCTTGGGTGGCGAAAGCCAGGTACATTTTTTGGATAGGCTTATATAGGCCCTAGGGCCTATAGCCTAGTACCTACCTATGAACATTTGAACCTAAACATGGTTTTACATTACATCACTTAGTTACATAGTGACCTTCAGCAAGTTGCGTAACTTAAATTTTGCTTCCAGGGTGTGCCCTGTAAAAGGGATTTGAGTGTTTCAGTGGAGATACTTCGATACCACAAATAACAAACTAAGTAAACAAAGGCCAAGGTGAATTTCTGCTGCAGTACATAATTACCAGCTTTTCAGAGCCTGCAGACTAAATGGTTCTTGTAATACTGATTTAAACAGTGGTTTAATCCTACCTATGGGACACTGAAGCTCAATCTTGTAGGGAATATTTATTTTCTTGACTTCGTATTCCTTCATACTAATCAGTTCACGTTCTACATCAGGCATTGTTTAACAGGACTGAGTCAGGGAAAATTCCTCCACTCCTTCCTCATGGCCTCCACCAGAAAAGATATTTCTTTTATAGGTACTTTAATTTCACAGGAAGCTTCCCACTTGAACTCTGTAACCACAACAGTTTTTGCACTAATGCCAAGTTCCCAGCTCACCCATTGTACAAAAATGGGTTTTAAATTTATCTCTTTACTTCTCCTTTGGCCTTTCTCTTTCTTATCATACCTGTTCTTTTAGTTGTGCACCACAGTAGTGAGTACTTGCAGTATGGTTCTGTTTGTATATTACAATAGCTGTCTATTTGTTTCATGAGTGTAACCAGTCATACTCTGTTTTATGGCACCTTTAGAAAAAGAACCCATTTCAAAGCTTTATTGTAAAAATGTTTAGAATTTCTGAGTACAAGTAAATTATTTCCCAACCCTTTATTCTTTTTTAAAGGTTAAAACCGACATTATTTTACTTGGATATTCAATTTCCTGTTTGTAATTAATTGATTAACACAACTGATTAAATTGATCATGTGATGATGGTAACATTATGTAAATGTTGGCTTGACTGTTTTTTTAATGATTTTGAAGAAGTCTATGTTGTGATGAAAGCGCCGAACAATGCTTTGGTGCTAAACCTAATTTGTTTCATAAAAGGGGATCATTTTCTTTTGTTGCACAGGGCTCATTTCAATTTGTGTTTTATATTCCATTTCCCTTCTTTCAAATGCACATTATTTTTGTTTTTTAGTCTTTGTTTTGTATGCATTGCCACATTTTAGTTTTGGTTTGTTATATTTTATTCTACTTAATTTATATTTTTTATCTTTCTGCTATAAATAGGTCCATCATAGTCTGTGTTTTAGCAATTTGTGTGCCACTTTAAATTTTTCACTGCATCCCTCCCTGAGTAAGAAATGAATAGTATATTAACTATATTCATATTTATGCATAGCCGTATAGCTGATGCTTTATACAAACAGCAGCATATAGCTTCTTACAGTGTTGTCATTCATATTCTGTTGGACAAAAGAACAGCTATTCTGTTTTTTCCCCTTGTCTAATGTATTTTATTTCTGAAGCTGTATATTCTATCTTTATGTGGCTAATTAGCCATTAAATATTTCAGACACTGTAGCTACTTTTAAAATGTCAAGTTTTGCTATTCAGATGCATTGATTTCGCCCTTTTCTAATCTAGAAAAACTTATCAGAGAAGGACAACTGCATTCCTAAAGAACCTGTGACATTCCAGTCTATGCAGACTGTGATCCCTTAACCCTTATTCCTAATAACAAGTGTGACAAGGAAATGAAATTAGTTTTCTTGCTGGTAGTTACAAAGGTCAATGAATTTACATTTTCAGTTTTGCACATTTTACATTTTAGTTATATCCAATAACTGTTTGCATGTAACCACCTTCCTGAGTCAGTGTTTCCAGTCCATTGTTTTTGTGAATCTTGTTATCTTACCCTTTCAGTCAATATACTTGTCTCATGTTTCGCATGCATTTCTGAATCTAGTGTGTGCATTACCAAAACTAGCATTATACGATATTGGCTATTGGTTTCCAGCACATGCTATAATAGCTTCTTTTTTTATTTAAACTAAATCCTTTGTCAGAGATCTTGTAGTAACAACCTTTCCATTCACCTCACTTTAACTTCCTTTCTCCTTTGCACTGGTGGATGCAGTCTCCCTTAATTGTATCTACACTTCAACCCTCCTACTTTGATACTGTGCTTCTTCACATCTTACCCTTAGGCAACATCTTTGTTCCTCTTCAGTCTCTTTCCATTCAACTTAAGTGTGTCTGTATAGTCCCTTAAAACTAATTTCTGTTAATCTGATATTACCCTTCTGTCACTATTACATTCTTTGCCTTCAAGTTGGGATTTCTGGCATTTATATAATATATGTTATTCTTTTCCCCCCTTGCATCCTCAGAGTGCTTATCATTTACTGCTCGTGTTTTGTTTTTCCTTATTGTTTTGGTGTATGTAGGTATATTCTGACACACAGATGCGAAAGTAGTAACTTTTTTTTCAGAGTACCATATATGTGATGTTCTTCGTGTTTCACTGTTGCAGTCATTACATTTGGGTAATCTGCTGGCAGGTTGCCCTCAGTCGGCCTGAATAACAAAGTCTTGGGTCCTGCGTCGGTTGCTGTCTCCTCTTCTATGACGTCAGGTCTCATTCTGTCTCATTTCCAATGTAGCAGGTCTTTGCCATGCACCTCATATTGTTTTGTTTTCTGTTGATTTTATAACCTTACTTGGCAGTCAAGTGATTAGGTGATGTTCATCGTGTTACCCTGCTGCAGTCATCACACTTGGGTTATCCTGTCGTCAGGCGGTCCCGCAGTCGGCCGGATTTCCAAAGTCTTGGTCTGACGTCGGTTGCTGTCACCTCATCCCTGACGTCAGTGCGCCAGGGGTATATATATATTGCAGCCGACGCCATTTTCTTCAGTCTTTCTTGCCGCACGGTGCCCAAAGCAGAAGCAGTTCGCAAGTGCCGGTCGGCCGACTCCTGAGATTTTCGAATTCGAATTTCAGACCGAAGACTTCTATAAAGCTAAGTACCCCGTTGGGGAAACTTTTCTTGCCTCAGACCGATGTCAGAAAAAGTTAACAATTGTATTTCTTGTGGGAAGCAAATACTTCATAAGGATTTTCATTCTTATTGCATACCTTGCCTAGGCCCTGATCACGACGTCACTTCTTGTCGTTTTTGTGCTAGATTTAATAAACGTACTATTAAAAGACGATTTGATTTCGCACGACACTTTTTTGGTAGAAAATTTAATCACACCATGCCGTCGGAGCTACCGACTACCGGCGTGCACAAAAAGCGCAGGGACAAGGACCGACAGCCCAGGCCTAAGCCCGATTCCGAGGCCTCGGTTGATCTGGTCTCTGGTTCTCCGGTTATCAGTGAGGCTCCGACGCATCCTCTGACTACCGCAGTTCTGGAACCCGAGACCGCTACAGATATTTTGACGGAATGTACTAGGCCGACGCAGCCTTTTACTTCAGGCCCTTCCAACAATTTACTTTCCAAGGACGTCGGTACTTCTGAAACGCCATCGGTTTCTGAAGGCGTTTTCAGACCGACGACTCTTATAGTCAAAACGTTTTCCAAGTTGAAGACTCCTTCTAAATCGAAAAAGGCTTCACTTCAGTCTCCTGTTCAAGGCCCTATGCCTAAGAAACAGATGCTCAAGATGGCTGAAGATTTGATTTCTCTTATCAGGGGTTCTCAGCCTCCTCCTGACAAAAGGCCTAGACAAGAGGAAGATTCTGCTTCCTCTGAACAACTGTCTGTTTCTTTGGATTCCTCTGAGGACCAAGACTATTCCTTCTCTCCTTATGAAGATTCTGATGCTGAGGACTCTATTCCCTCAGCTTCCCCACCAGAAGACTACTCTTTTGGGGAAACTTTACACACTATGAGGGAACATTTTCACTGGGAAGGTCAGCATTACTCTGATTCCAAGAAAAGGCTCAGAGAGTTTCTTTTACTTCCCCAACACAGACCCCTAGCCATCCCTCCTGTTTTGGACATTGTGGATGATGTCTATTTAGAATCCAGTTTCAACCCTGACTCTCTACCTCCTGCCCCGGCCAAGCCTGACAGATACTACAGAGTACCTGATTCCCACTCTTTTGGGGAAACTTTACACACTATGAGGGAATGGGAAGGTCAGGATTACTCTGATTCCAAGAAAAGGCTCAGAGAGTTTCTTTTACTTCCCCAACACAGACCCCTAGCCATCCCTCCTGTTTTGGACATTGTGGATGATGTCTATTTAGAATCCAGTTTCAACCCTGACTCTCTACCTCCTGCCCCAGCCAAGCCTGAGAGATACTACAGAGTACCCGATTCCCACAAATTTCTTTACAAAAGCCCAGTAGCTGACCCAGAGACTATCTCCCAGGGTCCCAAGGGGGCTAAGGCTTCCATGGCTAAAAATCCAGTACCTTCTGAAAGGGATTCTAGAGCACTAGACAGATGGGGGAAAAAGGTTTACACCTCAGCCACTTTAGCTATGAGAGCTCTAAACTGTCAATTTTATATGCTTAAGTATCAGCAATTTCTGATCTCTCAGTTAAAACAAAAGATAACCACCCTCCCTCAACAATCTGAATTGAAAGAAGTACAGGATTTGTTGCACGCCACCGAGCAGGTGGGCAAACATACCATACAATGTGGGTTTGATTCTTTAGAGGCCTCCTGCAGAGCAGCTGTCACTGGATCAGTTATACGTAGGCATGCCTGGTTAAAGGAACAAAGTCTGCCTGATCATGTTAAAGCAAAACTACTAGATGCTCCCTTACAGCAGGATGTTCTTTTTGGTGTTAAAGCAGAAGAAGTTTTAAAGAAAATGGAAGATAATGCAAAATCAATGCAGACAGTCAAAGATTTCCTACAAGTACAACCCCCTCGCTTCAGCAGAAACTGGCCAACAAAAAATTGGTCCTTTCCAGCCACTGACAGGCCTCAGAGGGGTAAATACAGGCGCCCAAGGGGCAGAGGACAACCACAAGTGCAGTATAAACCTCACCAATGGGGCACTCCAACCCAGAAGAGAGGAGAAGACAGGTCTCAATCCACCAGAAGGCAAACTCAATGACTTGCACCTCAGCTGGCCAAACAAAGCTCTTTTGTCAGCCCCCCTGGGGGGAAAACTAGCACTATTTGCAGACAACTGGCACATGGTCACAGCAGGGTAACACGATGAACATAGTACAGTTTTGTACCTATCATAAATGTAGATGTTCGAGTGTTCACCCTGCTGCAGTCCAGGTTACCCTCCCACCAACCCCTCTGATCTATTGGCTAAATCTTTGCTATGCCTTACTGATGTATTTGCTTATAGCTGAAGGGATTTTGTGTCTGTACAGTGTTCACACCTTTTGGTACTAATGTGGATCACCCTCTTGGGGGCACCTGACATGTGGGGCAAGAAAAACTGAAGAAAATGGCGTCGGTTGCAATATATATACCCCTGGCGCACTGACATCAGGGATGAGGCGACAGCTACCGACGTCGGACCAAGACTTTGGAAATCCGGCCGACTGCTGGACCGACTGATGACAGGATAACCCAAGTGTGACGACTACAGCAGGGTGAACACTCGAACATCTACATTTATGGTAGGTACAAAATTGTACTTTGTGTTGCTACATGTTTTAAATTTTGAGCTGCAGTTGTGTTAATCTAGTATAAGAAATGTATGTTCTGTATGTTACTGTTTAATGTTTGAGTGTGTGTGTGTCAGTCTCATCAACCACACACTTTACTGAATCATAAATTATTGAATAAATCGCACCAATTCAAGCATAGTGAAACTTTTTTTGTAAATGCTGCCTTGTGTCCTTCCAGGGTGGGGTGGGGGGTGGTAAGTCCTACATTCTTCATGCAGATTGTTAGTATTTGTTGAGATGTGATTTACTGAGGTTGATTTGATCATTTGTTTTCTGACAATTTATGTGGTCAACAGACACCCACACCCGAATCTTATATGAAGCATGTCTGCTTGGGACTCCTGTAACAGTGGGTTCTGCCCAATGGGGCATACATATTTAATTTGTAATAAACTTCTGGACAGGTTCCACTTCGCAAAACAAGTATTGCAGATGGTGTGCCTGCGTGGTAGCTGCCTTGTTCCTTTGCAATTCTGGTCATTAGTTTATTCGTTTCATATATATATTTTATTTTGTAATTTAGAAAGGTAAGTGAGCTTTGACCACTGAACACTTTCAATTACAACCCAAGACAAACGTGCAAGATAAAGATAAAATTTGCCCAAATGCTTAGTACAAGTGCATAATCTGTTAAGGTTTCAAAACATAAAGTTGTTAAACCTACAGAGATACAAAACACAAAACCATTTAAGAGTTAAGTACCATGTGAGAGGGTTTTTAGATGCCCAGTTGGCAAAAGCAGAAAACCTCCAAATGATGTTACTCTGAGGGGAATATCTCTTAGATTCAGGTACAGTGACATTGCAATTATTTATATTAAATTAGAGTGCATCAGATGTATCCACAGACCTCTGAATGGGAATGTGTAAAGGGCTTTGACATCCACATACAAGCACTGGAAAAAAGAGTGTTATTTGCTGATAAAATGTATTTTTGGAAACATTTTCACAAAGTAGTGAGAGCGGCTGAAGTAGATGGTAAGTAAACATTTCAGTCTTAAACTTCAAGCCAAGGAGTCATTTGCAAATGAAAAATTGCTCATAATGGTTAGAGTATAATTTTAAAAGTTCTGTGCTCATATACAATCATAAATTAAACTGGAAAGTAATTTTGTGAGTTTGCGGCTGTTTGGGAGATGGTTGTTTTTCCTTTGTGAAGCATTTCACATGACTTTCTGTCACTAGAGTGGCCTTAGCATGTGTCCTTAATGCACTGGTGCAGAGTCTTTAATGTTGTTCTTAGAAGGTACAAATAGCCAGACTTAAAACATATTTGTGATGAGAATACATAGTATTCTTTAGGTAGATTTAGAGGTGCTGTAAGGTGGGGAATTGTCATAATAACTCTACAAATTAATTCCCTATGGTTTGTACATTAACTGTTGTGACACCCGTGCCCTGGCCCAGCAATCAAGGAGCCTCAGTCCTCACCACTAACACCAGAGAGGGTGTCTTATATATGAGGAAAGGATAACAAATACACACAGTAAAGTGCAATTTCCCTTAAGAGCACACAGAGATCACAGTCAGTCTGGGTCTGGTCTCTCCCTTGCTCCCCAGGTCCCCAGTAAGACTTCCCACTGGCACAGCTATAGGGTCCAGATCTCAGCCTAGCTGGGCAAGCTAAAATCTCCAGCACCCTCTCTGTCCAACCAGTGCTTCGTGTCCCTGCCCAAGTAGCTGACACACACACACACACTTTGAGATAAGAGTTTACACAACCACATAGACACTTCTGGGGAAGGCTGGCACAGGTTCTCCAGCTGTGCCCCTTGTACCCAGACTATACGGTAGTACCCTGCCACCACCCAGCTAATAATTATCAGCTACTCAAAGGCCCTGAAAAGGGTGTCCAGTTATTACTGTGCAATATTAATATCCAATTGGTAGTATAGCCCAGGGCTAAAGCTATTAGAGTGGCCTTGTACAGTTTTACCAAAGGCATGCAGGTACTCTTAAGAGCTTAAATTATCTCTACACAAACCAGCCACAGTTAAAAGGTTTTAAAATATTTAATGATAAATAATTAAAACCACAAGACAATACTTTCTACTATGCAGTCAGTGCTAGTCAAGAGTTCAGAGATCACACAGAAATACTTAAAATAAATCAGTAGTATAGTTCTGACATCACAGAAAAACAGTGTCTAATCTTTCTAGTTCTAGCTAGCTCTAAACGAAAACACAAGTCTAAGATAACTTACATGTGAGCAAGAGGCAGTGCTGTGAGTTGGATGAGCCAGACAAAAATGCTTAATGCCTTCTGATTCTCTCTGTTTAAATTGAAACTGCAGTTCTGATAAACATTGCATCATTTCTTTTACACTTTCCTGGTACATTAACTGCATTTACATTCTTAACATCTCCCTTTTGTTATCTTGCAGCTGGTCAGGAACAGAGCAATAAAAATACATTTGCATGTTTAAATCTAGCAATTTAACTCTTGGTTAAAACAATAAAAATAATTTCTTCATCTAGACTTTTCGACACCACTGTCTATTTCAAAGGGTCACCACATGCTTTACTTTGGTCAGTAGAGTGCACTGTTGTCACATTTATTTCCAGTTCCATATGTAACATTATTTCCTTACATTTAAGACAACAAGCCTGTAGCTTACATTCATATTTACAAATGACAGAATTATCTGCAAAATTCTATCTGGCTAGGCTGGCCCCCTTCACAACTGTCTTTTTTGATATTTTCAAGTGCTCTGAGGGCCAAATTGTACTGCAGCCAAAGGATTTTTTTTAATACAAATTTAGGGTTGTTGACGGGGTAGTAGGCTGATTCAAAGACAGACCTATTTCAGCCACATTCCAACAGTTACAAAATATTAGTACAGTAGTTTTATAGAATTGAGTCAAAAGTAATACTGAGTAGATTACAGATGCATGTTCTTAATAGCACAGAAAATGAGATTTTTTTCATATATGTACATAGTAGTACAGTATAGAATAATGGAAAATGAACATATATATGTGTATGTACAAAACACAAGGTGAGAGTTAGTAGATGCTTACCTGTAACAGATGGGATGTTAGTGGGGGATTGATAGTGGTTAACTGTGAAGAACGTGATGTTACTTGGATTAGTCTGAAGGGTATAAGGGTGAATGAGGCACTGCGGGCTGGTGCTGGATTACTAATGGGATGGGGGTATGGATAAAATAGTAGGCTCTCATATGGAATTATATCAGTGAGTAAGTCAGGTGCATGCAAATTAATAGAGTGAGGGGGAGTGTGGTTAGCTGAGGGTGTTTTAGAGAGCATAAAGCATGTACAGATGGCTGGCTGTCTTAGGTGGCTGAGATGATCATCTCTGAATGATAAATATGTGGTTATGTTGCGAAGGTTGTGGGGAGGGGCAGTCCCATAATTTAGATGCCAGAGAGAGAAAAAGATATATTCTGTGGAGAACAGTTGTGTTTGTAGGTTTAGAAAGTATTTTGGTGGTGGTGTGGTGTGAGTGAAGTTGGTGGTATCCTTGATATTAATATGTGGCTGAGAGTGGTGTTTCATTCTAGAGAATTTTATGGATAAGGCGGGGTGGCAGAAGATTAGCTCCCTCCTTTATGGGAATGCTTTGACTCACTTAAGTGATGCAGGTTTGCTTGTTTTGTGGGACTAGTGGAATAAATCTGCATATTTTATTGGAGGGGGTTAGGAGACCTTTGAGGTTTTTAGAGGAGTAGACTAGTAGTGACAGGGTGCATTCTAGTTGAGGTTGGAGGATGTTTTTGCCTATGGCATTCCTTTCTTCTGGCAAGAGGAATTTTGTGATTTGGTGACAGACCAGAGTTCACTTTTGATTTTACATTGTTAATGTATGTGACCATGTTTAGGTTGTGATTAAAAGTTACTGTTAGGTATTTGTAAATGGTAACAGTTTCAGTGGATTGTATGTTACATGTAAGTAGTGTTGGGAAAGGTGGTAGTTTGCTGAGTTTTTAGAATGTGCTAAAATATGAGTTTTGTATTTTTGGGGTTCATGGCAAGTTTTTTTTATTTTGTTAATTTAATTGGTAATGGGGATGTTTTAACCACTTGTGAGCCAAGCCTTAGTTGTAAGTTAATAGTTCAGTAAGGACATAATCTTGTTTATACAATTTACATAGTAAATCAGTGAGAGGATGGGGTTAAATCAGGTCACTAGATTTAAAAAAAATATGCCTTCTTGTAGTGAAGGCTGACTTTTTGGATCTGCCACAGTCCTGTTTGAGATGTTAGTAAGTCTTTGTTGGGACCTGTAAATTTGATTTTAATAGAACTGCTCAATACCTTTTTGATGATGAGCCAGTTTTGTTGAACATGCTGGTTATGGTGCTGAGGTTAGAGACTTACTCTTAGAATAGGTATTTCATCTGTGTACAAAATATTGATCCATTCCAGGTAGGTCTTCTAATTAAAAATGGTGTGCATCCTTCCACTCCTGATTTAAAGATAGCCACAATTCTAGCACTTTCTTACAAGAATCCATTAACTGGATCTTATGGACCCACCAAAAGCAAGGCATGGGCAATACTTGCAAATGTAGCTTATATTCTGTGTCCCAGATTTCATAGAACGCAACCGTCAACACTTGGTTAGTGGATGATTCTGCCCCTTGGAGTCAGTCGAGTTTCCCTTTCTACTGAAATGTGATAACTAATGCTACTTAGTAGGCGTGGGACTCCATCCTTACAGCGGACAGAGGCTTTGCTCACAGTCTGACAAGACTGATAAATGTGTTCATTTTAAATGCAGCTAGACATGCACTTCTAGACTTTGCACTGTATCTCAGACTAAGTCATGCAAAAATACTGACAATTATGAACGTAATGTGGTATGTTAACAAACAAGGGTGATATTACATCCCCCCCTCGGTCAGTAAAACATAGGATTTAGAACTTGATACAGAAAAATGCAGAAAAGGCAGATTTTGATATCAAAATTGAGCAGCACTGGAATGTCCGGTTTGTGGGCCGACTTTTTAAGCAAGCAATTCAGGCAGCATCATGAATGTTTTTTTTTTCACTTTGGCTTACTTTATCTTTTTTTATTCAGGGCCCTTCTTTGGGTGAATTCAACATTTTGAAAAAATAATTTTTGTCTTCTAGCCCTTTGTGTGCTTTAGCAGATACTGTTAAAAATGAAGTAAAATGAGAACACATACACGATTCTTCAGCTGAGACAACATATTGCTGCCCAGCCTTGCTTGATGCACCAGGACTTCTTTTTGACGAGCAAGGACAGAGTATTTAATATGAACTTGAAACCCCCTAATGACATTGTGGGGGGGGGGGGGGGACTTCTGTCCACAAAATGTACTGTGTTAAAAGAAAATCATTCTCACTTTCAGCAGCTGGCAGTAGTTGCTGTCTTTTTCCTACAACATATCCACAGCAGAATTAATTAAAATATTTTTTCAGGAATGTGTGTTATCTTAAGCAGCCAGTAAAGAATTGACTCCCTTCCTGGAATCTGAATTGTATGACTGAAAAAATGGTTTCACCTTTTAGGTGTGTGGCCACATATGACTTGGAAATTGTCCAGGAAGACCCCTTTTTCTGGTAGTGATAACATCTACTGAAAGGATTTCCAAATTGCAGGCCTTACCTTTGGTTGAGATTTTAATTTCCTTTCATAAAGAGGGAGAAAATATTGAAAAACAGACTGGCGTTATTCCTTAAATTCTGTTTATAATCTAAATTGTATTATTATTTTTACCCTTTATCTACCCATGTTGAGTCCTATTACAAAAAACAGAGGCTGTTTTACGGTATGGATGTCTATAAGTAGCTTAGATGTTAAGTTGAAAAATTTAGAATGTTTCATAAAGATTCATAACTGTTCATGTATTTTGTTAATAGCGAGAAGGGCATATTATGTGTTGATGAACTAGATTAAGATATGTACATAGAGCATTAGTTTTGATGGCAAGTAAGAGACAACACAGCATATCTAGTATGCCTGTTTTTCTGTTGGATAATCTACAGGTCTTATTTATTCAGCAGCTTGTAATAGCAACTTTCCTTTGCTGCCCCATTCTGTCCATATATTGCAGTACAATAAACTTTTGTCTTGAGCGGTCAAGACTCACCTCATTCTCTAACTTTGTGGTTCATGATTCCAATGCTTCTCAGCTACTTATGCATTGCAGTGATGTTCTTCATGTTTCACTGTTGCAGTCATCACATTTGGGTTATCTGCCTGCAGATGTTCGTGTTTCACTGTTGCAGTCATTACATTTGGGTAATCTTCTGGCAGGTTGCCCTCAGTCAGCCTGATTAACAAAGTCTTGGATCCTGCATCGGTTGCTGTCCCTTCTTCCATGACGTCAGGGGTATAAAACATGCAGCCGCCGCCATTACATCAGTCTTTCTTGCCGCGCAGTGCCCGAAGCATGTCAGTAAAATTCAATAATTGTATTACTTGTGGGAAGCAAATACCTCATAAGGATTTTCATTTGTACTGTATTCCTTGCCTAGGCCTTGACTACGACGTACTTTGCTATCGGTTTTGTGCTTTATTTAATCAGCGCACTATCTGTTGTCGGTACATTTTTGCTTCAAAATGTTTCGGTTCTCAGTTTAATTATCCAGAAATGACGTTGGTTAGCCATCCGACTACCGGAATACTGAAAAAACGCAATGAAAAAGACAGAGACAGGCCGGTGAGGTCCAAAACTGCCGACAACGCTTCTCCTAAGCCAGTCGCCAGTTCGCCGATACTCCGTGAGGTGCTTTCGCAGCCCCTGATACCCACTACTTTTGATTCGCAGGCCTCTACTGAGACCCATTTGGAGTCCAGTATGCCGCAAGATGCTTCACACATGGAACCCGCGGATGTTTCTACCTTGGATGGGTCCGGAGCCGCTGAGCAGGCACTGGCTTCTGAGGGTGTATTCAGGCCTATAGACTTGCATATTAAACCGACTCCAACTTCAGTGCTAAGGCCTAAACCTCGATCTATGTCTAAAATACCAACGTCCAGGCCACATGTTCAGGCCCCTATGCCTAAAAAACAAATGATTAAAATGGCTGAAGATTTAATTACTCTAATCAGAGGTAGTCAACCCACCCCCTCCAAGAGGCCTAGGATTGAATTTGACTATGAATCTTCTGAACAGGACTCTGTTTCTTCTGACTCTTCTAATGATCTGGATTTGTCCATACCTACTTATGAGGACTCTGATGCAGAGGATTCAATTCCCTCTGCTGCTCCACCTGATGATTTCTCCTTTGGGGAAACTTTACATTCCTTAAGAGAGCATTTCCACTGGGAAAGTCAGGATTTCTCTGAATCCAAAAAGAGACTTAGGGATGTCCTTCTTCCTCAGAATAGGCCTTTGGCTATACCTCCTATATTAGATATTGTTGATGATGTGTTTTCGGAATTCAGTATGGCCCCTGATTCCTTGCCTCCAGCCCCTAGCAAGCCAGACAGGTAGTGCAGGGTTCCTGAGTCCCACAAATTCCTTTTCAGAAAACCTGTTGCAGACCCTGAAACCATTTCTCAGGGCCCCAAGGGCATTAAGGCTTCTACTGCTAAAAATCATCCCCTTCTGATAGAGACTCCAGAGCGCTGGATAAATGGGGTAAAAAGGTTTATACCTCTGCAACCTTAGCAATCAGGGCTTTAAACTGTCAATTTCATATGCTAAAATATCAGCAGCATATCATGGGACTGCCTAAACAGAAATTGATGTTTATTTCTAACTTTGTGGCGAATAAAGATTTGCAGGATTTATTGCATTCAGCTGAACAAGTTGGCAAACATACTTTGCAATGTGGTTTTGATTCTTTAGAGACCTCTTGTAGGGCTGCTGTTACTGGGGCTGTGCTTAGAAGGCATGCTTGGCTTAAAGAGAGATCTTTGCCTGATCATATTAAAGCAAAGCTTTTGGATGCTCCTTTACAGCAGGACCGCCTATTAGACTATAACCAGAAAATATTTGACATTCTCAACTCTGAACAATATTAGACTTCATCCTTGAATCAAATAAATATTGCACACAGAAGGATAGACCTGTATTTGGAGGAATACTTATTAGATGAGTGGATAGATATGGATCTTTATGGAGTTTTGAAAGTAGACCATCCTGTATTAGCAACTATAGTAGGGATACCGAAGCTACATAAGAGTGTAGATAATCCTCCTTTTAGACCCAACATTTCTGGAAGTAGGAGTAAAACTTTTCCCTTTGGAAAAGTAATAGATCAATGGTTAAAGCATATATATATAAAAATGTTCCACATCTAATAAAAGATACTTGGGATTTTTTGGGGAGATTCAAACAAGAATTATGGGATGACAACATGATATTTATAACCACTGACATAAAAGATTTATTCTCCTGTATACCAAGAACAGATGGGGTTACTAGATTTATCAATAGTGTAAATAAGTATTCAAAATTAGAGTGGGATAGAATTGAACTCATAACAAAATTCATTAATATAGTCCTTGATAACAATTATATTTACTTAGAAGGGGAGTATTATAAACAAATTTTAGGAGTAGCTATGGGGGCAGCTTGTACCCCCATATATGCAAATCTTGTATTGCTAGATTGGGAAGAATTTATTTTGCAGACACCTTGGAAAGAAAATATAGTATGTTATGTGAGATTTTTGGACGATATGTTCTTATTATGGAAAGGGACTGAAGAATCAGTCACTCAGTTTATTGAATATATCAATTGTTGTAGCCCTTATTTAAAATTCACACATAACATTAGTAGAACGGGAATTAATTTTCTGGATACATACATCTTTAATGATGGACATACTTTTCAATCTAGAATTTATAGGAAAGAAACTTTTTGTAATTCATATTTGGAATATTCCAGTAACCATCCATATACTCAAAAGAAAAGCATCTTGAAAGGGCAATGCATAAGGGCAGCCAGAATGACTACCAGTAAAGAAGATGTGATTAAAGAACTCAGTTTCATAGGTGAATTATTTAGAGAAAGAGGATATCCTGGGAATTTAATTAAGGACATCACTGAATATGTGATGTGAATGGGGGAGAAAGTATACTCCACTTTTGGGTAGTGAAAATAACATCCAGACTATTAAAGACAAGAACAGGAGTGATGATGGATATCAAAGGGCCTACATTTTAGAATTTAGTCAGTATTCAGGAGAAATTAGGAATGTTATAGAAAACAATTGGAATATACTAACCAGTGACGACACTGTGTGTGGTAAAATAGGAGGAAAACCCTCTTTTGTGTATAAAACAGGGATGAATATTAAAAGAATGATAGCAGGTAGGACATTTAATAGGAAGGAAGCAGCTAAAAAGAATTTTGAAGGAACCAAAAAGTGTGGACATTGTAATCAATGTCCATACATCCTGGAAGACAAACAGGTCTTGAAAACAACATTATGAGTAGAATATATTTCAGAAGTGGGAATTGTCAGACACAGCATGTCATTTATTTGGGGAAATGTACAACATGTCTCAGTTATGTGGGGAAAATGGACAGAAGGTTGCGAAATAGGATTTATGATCATCTCTATTGTATCAAAAAGAAAGACAGGAATAATGCGTTGTTTAGGCATTTAGATGAAAGTACTGGATGTGACTCATTTAAGTTTGCCATATTGGAAGTGGTTAATAGTGACCCTAGGGGAGGGAATGTCAAGGCCATATTAGGAGAGAAAGAAATTAAATGGCAGATAAGATTAAATGCGGCCAGTGCCCCAGGCATCAATGAACATATTCCCACAAAACCGCTTATTAGGGTATAACATTTTTAAAAAATAAAAATATATATTTCAGTTTAAAATGTGTGGACTAAACAGTTTAACATGCAGCAGTTGGATAAGTGTTATGCATCATATATATCTGGTGAACCTTTCATGATTACTGGAAACATAGTTGTTTATGTATACATAAGTAATAAACGGGAAATATATATTGAATATTTCAATACAGGTAGTCAGACAATATATAATGTACATCTGAATAGGATATTGTATATGTATCATGTTTTAGGCATTGTTGTCACTATAGCACATTTAAGAGTTGTATTTTATATGCATTTAATACAGAGATTTTATATAGGTACTATTTTTTTAAAAATAGCTTCTCTGACCCAATATTTCATTGAATAAGTGAATAATTTAATGTTTAGGGCGGGAAATATCAGTATATAACGGAGTCAAATTATTTGCGGTGTGTTCTGATGAAATCTATAGTCAGTAGAAAAAAGATCTCAACCAGTCAACTTGTTTTTTATATTTTTATACATTAAATACATATTTTTAAACAAGAATTGGATCCTGTCACTTGTCTTGGAATTTATCTTATTCTGTGTCTTTTGGGAGATTGTTGGGATTCCTTGAACCACCTTTGGGATAGAAAACCGACAACCAAAGTGCATTCTCAGGCCCATATGCCTCAAAAACAAATGATTAGAATGGCTGAAGACCTTATTACCTTAATTAGGGGAAGCCAGCCTTCCCCCTCTAAGAGACCTAGAACTGATTTTTCTTTGATTCTTCTGATCAGGAATCTAATATCTCTGTTCCTTCTGATGACCAAGATTTACCCTTATCTACTTATGAGGATTCTGATACAGAGGATTCGTTCCCTCTGCTTCCCCTCCAGAAGATTTTTCTTTTGGTGAAACCTTACATACCCTTAAGGAGCATTTCCGCTGGGAAGGCCAGGACTATTCTCAGTCCAAAAAGAGACTTAGGGAATTTTTAAACCTGCCTCAGCACAGGCCTCTAGCTATCCCTCCTGATGTTCTTCGTGTTTCACTGTTGCAGTCATCACATTTGGGTTATCTGCTTGCAGTAGCCCTCAGTCGGCCTGATTAACAAAGTCTTAGGTCCTATGTCGTTTGCTGTCTCTTCTTCTTCCATGACATCAGGTCGTCAGGGGTATAAAACATGCAACTGACGTCATTACATCATTCTTTCTTGCCGTGTGGTGCCTGAAGCAGAAGCAGTTCGCAAGTGCGGGTCGGCCGACTCCTGAAATTTTCGTTTTCGAGTTTCAGAACCGAAGTCTTCAACTAAAAGCTAAGTTCCCCGTCGGGGAAACTTTTTCTTGCTCTAAACCAATTTCAGTAAAAGTAAATAATTGCATTTCTTGTGGAAAGCAAATATCTCATAAAGATTTTCATTCGTACTGTATTTCTTGCCTAGGCCCTGACCACGACGTACCTCGCTGTCGGTTTTGTGCTTAATTTAAACCACGAACTATCCATCGTCGGTTTATTTGCGCTTCTAAATATTTTGGTGCTCGGTTCAATTATCCTGATATGTCTTTGGTAAGTCATGATTACCGACATTCCAAAAAAAATGCAAAGATAAAGACAGAGACAGGCCGCCCAGTTCGCCGGTACTCAGTGAGGCACTTTCGCAGCCCCTGATACCCACTACTTCAGATTCACAGGCCTCTACTGAGACCCATTCGGAGTCCAGTTTGCTGCGAGATGCTTCAACTGTGGAACCTGCGGATGTCTCTACCTTGTATGGGTCTGGAGCTGCTGTGCAGACACCAGCTTCTGAGGGTGTATTCAGGCCTACTGACTTGCATATTAAACCGACGCCATCTTCTTCTTCAAGGCTTAAAACTCTAACCATGCCTAGAAAACTGATGCCCAGACCACATGGTCAGGCCTCTATGCCTAAAAAAACAAATGATAAGAATGGCTGAAGACCTTATTTCTTTAATCAGGGGAAGCCAACCTTCCCCCTCTAAGAGACCTAGGACTGAGTTTGCTTATGATACTTCTGACCAGGATTCTGAAATTTCTGTTTCCTCTGTTGACCAGGATTTACCCTTATCTACCTATGAGGATTATGATGCTGAGGACTCTATTCCCTCTGCTTCCCCCCAGAGGATTTCTCTTTTGGTGAAACCTTGCATACTCTCGGGGTGCATTTTCATTGGGAAAGTCAGGATTTTTCTAAAAAGAGGCTTAGGGATTTCTTACTCCTGCCCCAGCACAGGCCTTTAGCTATACCTCCTGTACTGGACATTGTTGATGATGCCTTTTCGGAATCTAGCATGGCCCCTGACACTTTACCTCCTGCTTCCAGAAAACCTGATGGATATTACAGGGTTCCTGACTCTCACAAGTTCCTTTTCAAAAATCCTACTGCAGATCCTGAAACTGTTTCAGAGGGATCCAAGGGCATTAACGCTACTACTACCAAAAATCCTACCCCTTCTGATAGAGACTCCAGGGCGCTGGGTAGATGTGGTAAGAAGGTATGCACTTCTGCACCTTTGGCCATTAGGGCCTTGAATTGCCATTTTCATATGTTAAAGTATCAGCTGCATATTATTGGATTGCTTAAACAGAAAATTATGTTGATTCCTGATTGTGCTGAAAATAAGGATTTACAGGATTTAATGCATTCTGCTGAACAAGTTGGTAAACATACATTGCAGTGTGGTTTTGATTCACTAGAGGCATCTTGCAGGGCTGCGGTAACTGGGTCTGTATTTAGAAGGCATGCTTGGCTTAAGGAGCAATACTTGCCAGATCATGTTAAAGTGAAATTACTGGATGCTCCCGTACATCAGGACTGTCTGTTTGGCAACAAGGCAGAAGAAGTTCTTAAAAAGATGGAGGAAAAAGCTAAATCTATGCAAACTGTCAACCTCCATGATTTCGTAGGCATTGGCCTTCTAAGAATTGGTCTTTTCCTGCCTCTTCCAGACCTTCTCAGTCCAAACCCAGATCCAGCAGAGCACCCAGGCTTCAGTCCTAGGAGATGCACAGGACTAAGCAGTGGGGGGCCTCCACTTCCAAATCTGGGAGTAATAAAACTCCCCATGGTAAACTGTCTCAATGACTTATTTTTAAAACTTCCAAGCACTTCTCAACTGATTGCCCCTTTGGGGGGGGAAAGACTGCACTTCATGCAAAGAACTGGGGACTCATTACCCAGGAAAAATGGGTTTTAAATATAGTGTCCCAAGGATACAGATTTCACTTCCACACGTTACTGACTAAGCAGTTGACCGGATCTACCTCCAAAGCAGTGGGCAGAGGCCCAAAAGCAAGTACTCTCTCTCTTAAGCATAGGGGCTATTCATTTGGTACCAGAAGAGGAAAAGGGACAAGGTTTCTGCTCTAGATTTTTCCTGGTACCCAGAAAAGGCAATTCATGGCGAACTGTCCTGGACCTGCTTACTCTAAACACCTTTTTGGTGATTCCAGAATTCAAAATGCTGACTCTTCACCAGTTGCTTCCTATGCTAAGCAAAGATCCCTGGGTTGGCAACACTAGATTTAAAGGAAGCATACCTGCACATCTCAATCAGGGAATCTTGCAGATGATACCTATGCTTCAAAGCAGGCTACACCCACTATCAGTTCTCTGCACTGCCCTTTGGCTTATCTACTGCACCCAGGGTATTCACAAAGTGCCTAGCTCCAGTCATTACATTTTGCAGGCAAAGAAATATTCAAATATACCCATACCTGGACGATTGTTTAATTCAGTCAGAAAGCCAGGACATACTTTTGAATCATCTGGCTTTAGTACAAAGGGTGCTAACTTGTCTAGGGTACACCATAAATGAAAATAAGTCACACCTGGTACCCTGTCAACAAATTATATTCCTGGGAGCAAGCTTGAATACAGCTTCCCAGATGGCTTCCTCATGCCAGAGAAACAAGTTCACTTGACAACCTACTTCAAACAAGTGGCCACAAAAACCCTGCTATCTGCAAGGCAAATACTACAAACCTTGGGGTTCGTGGCCTCCTGCATTCTTCTTATTCCATATGCAAGACTGCATATGAGGAAACTACAATGGTATCTAAAAAGCCTATGGTGTCAACATTCTCAGGATCTAGAAGCAATGATTCCTGTCATACCTTGCCTACGCCTAGAGTTCCTTTGGTGGGCAGAGGACTGCCATCAAAACAAGTGACTACCATTCACACTACCCCCTGCCGCCCAAACCCTAACAACAGACACATCAGACTATGCATGGGGAGGCGCACCAGGCAGGGAAGTGCATTCAGGGCAAATGGAACCCAAGTCAGATGCACCTTCACATCAATCATAAAAGAAATGTTAGCTGTACAGAATGCTCTGACAGCCTTCAAGGACCACATTCTTCCAGGACAATTAATGGTAAAGACGCACAACACCACTGTTATGTGGTACATAAACAAGCAGGGGGATACACATTCCTACCTCCTCTGCAGACTAGCCATGGCATTGTGGATCACAGCCTTGAGCTGCCTAGTGCATCTACAAGCTCAATTCCTGCCAGGAAAAATAAATACACTGGCAGACGGACTAAGCAGAAACCTCATGGACCCACGTGAGTGGAAACTGGAACAAAGGATTTTCAACATGTTGACAAGCAAATGGGAGAGCCCAGATATAGACCTGTTTGCCTCCCCCCAGAACTATAAATTGGAAAAATTTTGCACAAGGACTCCCCACAGACAAGCTTAGAAAGTGGATGCTCTGTCCTTCAGCTGGAAAAACCTATCAGTATATGCCTTTCCTCCTCTGCCTCTGCTCTCCAAAGTACTATGAAAGATCAAACAAGACAAACCAAGGATGATTTTGATTGCACCAGACTGGCCACACCAACACTGGTACCCCCTCCTGCGCAGTGTCACTGTTGGCCCCATGGCACCTGCCTCAGACTACCCTGCTGTCTCAGCAGGAGAACCAGATTCTGCACCCTTAGCTTCAGACACTGAACCTAGCAGCCTGGCTAATTACCTAAGCTCTCCTTTACCATCCCTCAGTAAACCAGTGATGGATGTCATTCTAGAGGCAAGGAGGCCTTGTACTAGAAAATCTTATGCTGAAAAATGGAAAATATTCTGTGCCTGGAACCAGTCTCAAGGGATGAGCACAGCAGTGCCCAATTTACCTCACATTTTACAATACTTAACTGAGATGCTTCACAGGGGCTTGTCTTTTTCCTCAATAAAATTCACGCCTCAGCCATTTCAGCTCATTATAACACAGAACCTCCCCTCTTCTCTCATCCACTGCTCAAGCAGTTCCTCAGAGGGGCCAAAAAAATTTAACACAACCCAGGAGACCTCCAACTCCAGCCTGGAACCTTAACTTTGTATTGGAGAAACTCACCCTTCCTCCTTTCGAGCCAGCTGCTAGTGCAGATTTAAAATTCCTTTCTTGAAAAACAGCTTTCCTTTTAGCAATCACTTCTGCAAGAAGGGTATCTGAATTACAGGCCCTTACGGCAGTGGAGCCTTTCATCATCTTTCATGCAGACAGGGTGTCCCTCAGGAACAATCCCTCTTTCATGCCAAAGGTGTTATCCAGTGTGGCCTTTAATCAGTCCATTCATTTGCCAATCTTCTTTCCTAATCCACAGAACAAAGGGGAATGGATACTGCACTCCTTAGATGTGCACAGGCAACTTAGATTCTACTTGGACAGGACTAAACCTCAAAGGAAATCTGAACAACTGCTGGTAGCATTTGCTGCAGGGACAGAGGAGAAGGCTATTTCAAAGCAAGCCATCTCCAAATGGATAGGCCATTGCATTAATTTCTTCTATAAGCACCATGGAAAACCTATCCCACAGGGGATCAGGCCCCACTCAACCAAGGCTGCATCTACCTCTACAGCCTTTCTCAGAGGTGTACCTACCAGGGACATCCTAGAAGCTGCTACCTGGAGTTCTGTACATTCTTTCACCAAGCATTACCATTTGCCATTTTTCTCTAAATCCAAAGCTGGCATAGCCAATGCAGTTTTGCAGGGCCTTATAGCTGGTCCTAATGCTATCTAAATTCCTCCTCCCATCCTTAGCTTTGGGAATCTACCCAAATGTAATGACTGCAACAGTGAAACACGAAGAACATAGTACAGTTGTGTACACGTACCATAAATGTAGATGTTCGAGTGTATTCACTGTTGCAGTCCTGGTTACCCTCCCTCCAGCCCCCTGACTTCTTTTGGCTATACCTCTTCCCTCCTCTTCAATGCTTAAAAGCTTTTTGGTGTATTTGCTTTTTTGTTGGAGGTATAACCTTGTATATTTATAGATTTAATTGCTTCCCATTAGGGGGGCACTTGACATCTGGGTCAAGAAAAACTGATGTAATAACGTCGGCTGCATGTTTTATACCCCTGACGACCTGACGTCATGGAAGAAGAGACAGCAACCAATGTAGGACTCAAGACTTTGTTAATCAGGCCGACTGAGGGCTACTGCAAGCAGATAACCCAAATGTGATGACTGCAACAGTAAATACACTCGAACATCTACATTTATGGGATGTGTAAACAACTGTACTTTCTGGAGATTGTAGATGATGTTTTCTTGGAATCCAGCCTTACCCCAGACACTTTGCCTCCAGCTCCCAGGAAACCTGACAGGTACTACAGAGTACCTGACACTCACAAATTCCTCTTCAAGAATCCTACTGCTCCAGAGACCATTTCCCAAGGACCAAAAGGCATTAAGGCTACTACTACTGCCAAAAACCCTACCCCTTCTGATAGGGACTAGACCTTTAGACAGATTGGGTAAGAAGGTATACACTTCTGCTACTTTGGCCATTAGGGCTTTAAATTGCCAGTTTCATATGTTAAAGTATCAGCAGACTATTATGGGACTACTTAAGCAGAAAATGTTCATTCCTGACTGTGCTGAACACATGCATTCTGCTGAGCAAATTAGTAAACATACTTTGCAATGTGATTTTGATGCTTTAGAAGCATCTTGCAGGACTGCTGTCACAAGGTCTGTACTTAGAAGGCACACTTGGCTTAAGGAACAAAACTTGCCAGATCATGTTAAAGCTAAATTACTGGATGCACCCTTAAACCAAGAGCGTCTTTTTGGCAACAAAGCAGAAGAAGTCCTGAAAAGGATGGAGGAAAAAGCTAAATCTATGCAAACTGTTAAAGATTTCGTACAAGTACAGCCACCTAGATTCAGTAGTCATTGGCCTTCAAAGAACTGGTCCTTTCCAGTCCCTTCCAGGCCTTCTCAGTCCAAACCCAGGAGCAGCAGACCACCAAGACTTCAGTCACAAGCTATGCACAGATCTAGGCAGTGGGGGGCTCCCACTTCCAAAGCAGGGAGTAGTAAGCCACCCCCCTATGAAAAAATGGCACAATGACTTATCCTTAATTTTTCCAAGCCTTGCTCAACTACTTGATCCCTTAGGAGGAAAGCTCGCCCTGCATGCAAAAAACTGGGAACTCATTACCCAAGACAAATGGGTTTTAAACATAGTTTCCCTAAGATACAGATTCCACTTCAACTCTCTCCCAACCCCAAGTGGATGGCCAGACCTCCCCCCAAATCAGCGGGTGGAGGCCCAAAAACAAGTGGTGTCTCTCCTCAGTATCAGGGCCATTCAACCTGTCCCAGTAGAACAAAGGGGACAAGGTTTTTATTTAAGACTGTTCCTGGTTCCCAGAAAAGAAAACTCCTGGCATCCTATTCTGGACCTGTCTATTCTCATCACCTTTCTGGTGGTTCTAAAATTCAAAATGCTAACTCTTCAACAGCTTTTTCCTATGCTAGCCAAGGATGCCTGGCTGGCAACCCTAGACTTAAAAGAAGCTTACCTGCACATCCCAATAAGGGAATCCAGCAGAAAATACCTACAATGTTCATCTTGTTTCACTGTTGCACTCCTAACAAATGGGTTATCCAGCTCCTGGTAGCCCTCGATCGACCAGAATACCAAAGGTAAGTAAAAATGACATCGGCTGCCATCGGTTGTAAAGGACGTCAGGGTGTCTGATACAAATGGAGGCAGCCGACGTCACTTCCTCAGTCTTCCTTGCCGCGGAGCCTGAAGCAGAAGCTTTTCATGCACGAGTGCCAGTCGGCAGATTACCTTGGTTGGTTTCCAACTACAAGAGTTGGTCTACTACAGCTAAGTACCCCATTGGGGATCTTCTTTTCTTGCCTTAACGAATGTCAGAAAAGGTTAATAGTTGCCTTACCTGTGGAAAGCAGATTCCCCATAGAGATTTTCATTCCTATTGCATTATCTGTTTAGGCCTTGACCATGATGATGTTCTTCGTTTTCCATTGCTGCAGTCCTTACTATTGGGTATAGTCCGCATCCAGTCGGCCCGAATACCAGAGTATAAGGCTGACGTCGGTCAGGGCGCATTAGACTGACGTCAGCACGTCAGGGTACTAATGCGCATGACTGGCGTCATATCCTCAGTCTTTTTTGCCGCGTGGTCCGATGCAGAAGCAGTTTTGCGAGTGCAGGTTGGCGTTCTGAAATATTTCCGAAACCGGAGTTTCAGACCGAATCAGAGTTGGCTAAGTACCCGTTGGGAACATTTTGGTTTTTTCTTGCCTCAGTATTTAACCGGATGTCAGAAAAAGTGAATAACTGTATTTCTTGTGGGAAACAAATACCTCATAGGGATTACCATACATTGTGTATACCTTGTTTAGGGCCTGAGCACGACGTTGTTGGTTGCCGCTCTTGTGCTAGGTTTAACAAACGCACTATTAAGAGGAGGTTCGACTGTGCCAGATTAGTGTTTGGGAAACGTTGCAATTATAAAATGCCGTCGGATGCTCCGACTCCCGCTTCGTCCAAGAAGCGCAAGGACAAAACAGCGAAGCCTAGGGTTGATGAACCGGCAGTCCCGGACGTCGGTTCTTTAGGAGGCTCAGTGGAGCCTGAGGTTTTGCCAGGAGTTTCTATGGAGTCTCAGGCAGAAACTTTACTGTTACAGGATGTACCCTCTCAGGAGGCAGGCCAGGCTGAGGGGGCTTCTCAGGTAACTATTCTTCCCTCTCTTCCCAAAGTAGTTAGAGCCTCTCCTTCTGTTGCCAAAACTTCTTTTAGAGGTAGGCCTAGTTCAGCTTCAGTAGGGGCTTCTCCTAGCATTTCGGGTTCTGTACCTAAGAAACATATGCTTAAAATGGCAGAAGATTTGATTACTATGATTAGAGGTTCTATGGGCCCTCCTGATAAGAGACCTAGGGTGGAACCAGAGTTTGACAGTTTTGACCAGGGTTCAGGGGCTTCTGAGTCTTCTGCGGAAGATTTGCAGGAGTATCCTCATTATTCTGATTCTGATGTGGATGATGCCACTCCTTGACTTCTCCTCCTGAGGATTTTTCATTTTCAGAGACTCTGCATTCCATGAGGGAGCACTTTAAATGGGAAGGCCAGGATTACTCTGATTCCAGGAAGAGGCTTAGGGAATTCTTGTTTTTACCCCAGCATAGGCCCTTAGCTATACCTCCTGTGTTAAATGTGGTGGAAGATGTTTTTGCTGAGGCTTCCCTGAACCCTGATTCTTTGCCTCCTGCTCCTGTTAAACCTGATAGGTACTATAGGGTGCCCGAAGCTCATAAGTATTTGTTTAAGAGTCCTAGGGCGGACCCAGAAACTGTTTCTCAGGGGCCTAAAGGTGTTAAGGCCTCTGTGGTTAGAAATCCTGTTCCCACTGACAAAGAGGCAAGGGCGTTGGATAGGTGGGGTAAGAAAGTGTATACTTCTTCCACTCTAGCCATGAGGCGTTGAATTGTCAGTTTCACATGCTGAAATATCAAAATTATCTCCTTTCACAATTGAAATCTAAGGTGGATGCTTTGGCGGAAGGTATTGATTGTAAAGAATTGCTGGATTTAGTTTATGTGTCTGAACAAGTGGGCAAGCATTCTTTGCAATGTGGTTTTGATGCTGTGCAGGCCTCCTCGAGGGTGGCTGCCACTAGTTCTGTTCTTCAGGCATGCCTGGTTGAGGGATCAAAATTTGGCTGAGCATGTTAAGACACGGATTTTGGATGCTCCTTTACAGTCTGATGTGTTGTTTGGTTCACCTGTGGAAGCAGTTTTAAAGAAAATGGAGGACAAAGCTAAGTCTATGCAAACTGTTAAAGATTTTTTGCAGGTACAGCCACCGAAGTTTAGTAGAAATTGGCCTGCTAAGGGGTGGACATATCCTGCTTATGATTCCCAGTCTAGGGGTAGGTCTAGACGTGGTAGGGGCAGGGCTCAAGGTTCTTTTAGACCTAGAACAGGGAGTTCGCCTGCTCAGACTTCTGGTGAGGGCAGGGGTCAGTCCTTTCGTAAACCGACCCAATGACCTGCCTTTTCAGCTGCCAGTAGATTCTCGTCTGGCAGCTCCTTTGGGGGGACGACTGTCTCTTTTCAAAGAAAATTGGGATTTAATTACTCAAGACAGATGGGTGTTGGACATCATTCACCACGGTTACAGATTTTATTTCCATACAATGCCCCCTTTCAAAGGCATGCCAGACGTTCCTCCTCCACAAAGAAGAGAGGCTCACAAGCAAGTTTCTCAGTTACTCCAAATGGGGGCCATTCAGCCAGTCCCTGTATCAGAAAGGGGCCTAGGATTTTATTCTCGCATGTTCCTAGTACCAAAGAAGGGGAACACGTGGAGACCGATTTTGGATTTATCTCTCCTCAACACTTATCTGGACATTCCCAAGTTCAAGATGTTGACGTTACAACAGCTTTTACCCCTGCTGGGCAAAGATCACTGGATGGTAACTTTAGATCTCAAGGAAGCTTACCTTCATGTGCCTATCAGGCTAAGTTGCAGGAAGTATCTGCGGTTTCGAGCTGGAGATTCTCATTATCAGTTCTCTGCATTGCCCTTTGGCTTATCTACTGCGCCCAGAGTATTCACAAAGGTTCTGGCTCCAGTGATAGCTTCCTTCAGGCTACAAGGAATTCAAATCTATCCTTATTTAGGCGACTGCCTGATTCTGGCTCAAGAAAAGGAAGACCTTCTACAGCATCTGGAATATGTTATAGCAGTGCTAAGATGCCTAGGGTATTCTGTGAACGAAATAAAGTCCAGTCTAGTACCCTCTCAAGACATGTGCTTTCTGGGTGTGAGACTGAATACAGCAGCCCAGATGGCCTTTTTAACCCCGGACAAACAAAAGAGTCTATCACTTTACTTCCATCAACTATCTCATCAGTCCGTGCTGACTGCAAAGACAGTCCTTCAAGCATTAGGGTTCATGGCATCTTGTATTCTGGTGCTTCCCAATGCCAAACTGCATATGAGGAAGTTACAATGGTATCTCAAAATGTATGGACACAGCACTGCCAGGATTTAGACACTGTCATTCAAATAATACCTTGCCTTCAAAGAGAATTTTTGTGGTGGGCTTAGGAATGTCACCTAAACAAGGGACTCTCTGTGACCCGGCCAGAGGCGAGTCAGATTTTAACGACAGATGCCTCGGATTTTGCTTGGGGAGCTCATCTAAATGGAAAGTGGATACAAGACAAGTGGCCTGCCAGACTACAGCATCTACATATCAACATGAAGGAGATGTTAGCAGTCCAATTCGCATTACTGGCTTTCAAGGAGTTACTTCTTCCAGGGCAGGTGTTGATTCTAACAGACAACACAACTGTCATGTGGTACATCAACAAACAAGGGGAACACATTCTTATCCTCTATGCAGGCAAGCAATGATTTTATGGGAGACTGCGCACGCTTGCACCTAACTCTTCAGGCAAGGTTTCTGCCAGGAGCACAGAACTCCTTAGCAGATGTGTTAAGCAGACAAATCATGGATCCCCACGAGTGGAAACTGGATCTTCATGTATTTCAGAAATTGACAGTGTCATGGGGAACTCCAGACATAGATCTGTTCGCTTCTCCACTAAACCACCAGCTGCCACAGTTTTGCACCAAGGGGTTTCATCACACAGCTTGGAAAGTGGATGCTCTGTCTTTCAGTTGGACAAACCTTCATGTGTATGCCTTTCCACCTCTGCCTCTTCTTCCAAAGGTACTGTTAAAGGTCAGACAGGACAGGCCAAGGATGATTTTGATAGCTCCAGATTGGCCTCGGCAACACTGGTACCCACTACTACGGAGTCTGGTAAAGAAGCCTCCATGGCCTTTACCTTTGATTCCACATCTGTTATCCCAGAAGGACGGTCATCTGCTCAATGTCAAGCTTCACTCTCTTCATCTGACAGCCTGGCATATTCTGTGTTGAAACACAGCAGGTCTCAACTTCCTCAACAAGTTTTAAATGTGATTATGGAAGCTAGAAGACCTAGTACAAGGAAAGTGTACGCAGAAAAATGGAAGAGATTTTTATTTTGGAGTAAAGCAAAGAATTTGGAGATTTCTGAGCCTAATTTGAGTGTGGATCTTCAATATCTTACTGAGTTACTGGACAAGGGTCTGTCCTTCTCTTCCATTAAGATTCATGCTGCAGCAATCTCAGCTCACTATGATTGTGACCCACCATTGTTTTCGCATCCTTTGTTCAAGCAGTTTCTTAGAGGGCAAAGAATATCAGACCCCCACGTAAAGCTCCTACTCCTGCTTGGGATCTCAATTTTGTGTTGGAAAAACTTACTCTACAACCTTTTGAGCCTGCGGCTACTGCTGAATTGAAATATTTGTCATGGAAGACTGCTTTTTTGTTGGCTATTACTTCTGCGAGAAGGGTGTCTGAGTTGCAGGCCCTTATGGCAGTCGAGCCCTTTTGATTTTCCATAAGGATAGGGTATCATTACGTACTAATCCTTCCTTTATGCCTAAGGTGGTTTCTAGTGTGGCTTTAAACCAAACTATTCATTTGCCTACTTTTATGCAGACCCCCAAAATAAAGGGGAAAAGATTTTGCATACTTTAGATGTACACAGGCAATTGCGTTATTACTTAAGCAGGACTAAGGATTTTAGGCAGTCTCAGCAGTTGTTTGTTTCTTTTGCTTTGAGTTCGCAGGGCAAGCCTGTGTCAAAACAAACTATTTCTAGGTGGATTGGCTTTTGCATTGCATTTTGTTATTCCCATCATGGCAAGGAGATTCCAGCTGGGATTAGGCCTCATTCCACTAGGGCTACTGCCACTTCAACAGCATTTCTACGGGGGGTGGCAACTAAGGATATTTTGGAAGCGGCTACTTGGAGTTCAGTGCATACTTTCTCTAAGCATTATCACCTTCCTATCTACTCTAAGTCTAGGGCTGGTTTTGCCACAGCTGTTTTGCAAGGCATGTTGTCAGCTCCTGCTTCTTTATGATTTGCCAACCTCCCTTACCTCTGCTTTGGGATTCTACCCAATAGTAAGGACTGCAGCAATGGAAAACGAAGAACATAGTACAGTTTTGTACCTACCATAAATGTAGATGTTCGAGGATTCCATTGCTGCAGTCCAATTTCCTCCCTCCTTCCCTCTGTGTTTAGGGGTGGTTGTGTAGGTGAGTTTACATGCTTATATTTTTGTATATATTGTTCATGTTTTGGTGCAGGTATTTTGGGCCTTGTCTTTTTAGGGTCTTCTGACATCTGGGGCAAGAAAAGACTGAGGATATGACGCCGGTCATGCGCATTAGTACCCTGACGTGCTGACGTCAGTCTAATGCGCCCTGACCGACGTCAGCCTTATACTCTGGTATTCGGGCCGACTGGATGCGGACTATACCCAATAGTAAGGACTGCAGCAATGGAATCCTCGAACATCTACATTTATGGTAGGTACAAAACTGTACTTTCCCAATTGTGATCTCTGTGCCTCCTTTAATCCGCATGCTATCTGTTGTCGGGCTAAGTTTTTGGCTAGACATTTTGGTGTTTGGCCTAAGTTTGTTGGTATGATGGCCGCCGGTCTTCAGGCTTCGGATATTCCGAAAAAGCGTAAGGACAAGGACTACGACAGCACGACAGGCCTCAGAAAACTAAGTCCTCGGATGAGGTCAAGTTAGTCGTCAGTCAGGCGGGAGCCAGTGAGACGCTTTTGCAGTCCCTGCAGTCTGCAGATGCACAACCGCAGGCCTTGCTTGAGTCCGAGTAATTTTTTTTGTCTTCCAGCCTGTCACCGGTCACCTCTTCTGCTGGAGCCGGAACCATTAAGCTGACTCCGAGGTCCGAGGCCTCCGTTTTGCGATCTGACAGCAAACTTCTTCCTTCAACTTCTGCTGCCCCTTTGGCGGTTGCCAGGCCTCCCAAGTCCTGCAGGCTTGCAGGTAAGCCTTCCATTTGTAAACCTCCTCAATCCCAGATGGTTAAAATGGCTAATGATTGTTAACTCTTATTAGGGGTTCTCAGCCTCACCCTCCTAAAAGGAGTAGGGATGTTTCTCCTGACGTTTTGTCCTGTTCAGGATCTGATTCTTCCAGCATTTCTGCTGATGAAGAGAAATTTTCTCAGGCTTTTTCCCCTTTTGAGGATTCAGATGCAGAGGAGTCCATCCCTTCGTCTTCTCCAGAGGATTTCTCTTTTGGTGACACTTTAAATACCCTCAGGAAACATTTGAAATGGGAAAGCCAGGATTATCCCCAATCTAAGAAATGGATTAGGGAATTTCTTGATTTACCTCAGCATAAGCCTCTTGGTATTCCCCCTGTGTTGGAAGTTGTTGATGTTTTTCTGGAAAATTCCTTGTCTCCAAATTCGGTTCCACCTGCTCCCAGGAAACCTGACAGGTACTACAGAGTCCCTGATTCTCATCTCTTTCTTTTCAAGAACCCGTTGGCAGATCCAGAGGTTATTTCTCAGGGCCGTAAAGGGGTTAAGGCCACTGTTACCAGGAATTCTTTTCCTTTGGACAGGGAATCCAGGAACCTAGATAGGTGGGGCAAGAAAGTCTATACCTCTGCCACCCTAGCTATTAGGGCTACCAATTGTCTTTTTCATATGCTGAAGTACCAACAGCACACCTTGGAGGCTATTAAGTCTAAGATTGCAAGTGTATCTCTTTTGGCAGAGAGTAAAGACATGCAGGATTTGTTGAATTCAGCCACTCTGGTCAATAAGCATTCTTTGCATTGTGGTTTTGACATCCTTGAGGCCTCCAGTAGGGCTACGGCTACTGGATCTGTTATTAGAAGGCACACTTGGCTCAGAGAACAGCCTCTTCCAGAACATATCAAGGCTAAGCTTTTGGATGTGCCTTTGCATAAAGACAATCTTTTTGGCAGCAAAGCTGAGGAGGTACTTAAGAAGATGGAGGATAAGGCCAAGTCTATGCAAACTGTTAAGGATTTTCTGCAAGTTCAACCCCCTCGCTTTAGCAGGAATTACCCTTCCAAGAGTTGGACCTTTCCTGATACCAGCAGACAGAACCGTTCCAGGACTAGAGGTTACAAATCTTCTAGGGGCTGGCAGCTACCCCTCAAAGGTCTAGGCGGTGGCAGGCTTCCACTTCTAAGGCGGGAAGCTCCAAGCCTGCATCTCAGTCAAAACACTCTCAATTACGTTTTACAACTTCTGCCTGTTCTTGTTTGCCTGGAGAGTCCCTTGGGGGAAGGTTGGCCCTTTTTTCAGATGTCAGGGCCTCTATCACAGACGACAAATGGGTGCTCAGGATGGTGTCCCTGGGGCACAAGCTTTCTTTCCACACCTTTCCAGCTCCCAAGGGATTACCAGACGTTCTTCCAAACCAAAGGGCAGAAGTAGAAAAAAAATTTTGTCTTTGTTTCATCTGGGAGCAATAGAATCTGTTCCTGCTCAGCAGGCAGGCCACGGCTTTTATTTCAGGCTTTTCCTAGTTCCAAAAAAAGAAGGCACCTGGCATCCTATCCTAGATCTTTCCATTCTGAACTCTTTTTTTAATAATTCCAAAGTTCAGAATGCTCACTCTGCATCAGTTGCTACCAATGCTAGAAAAGGATTCCTGGCTGGTAACCTTGGATCTCAAAAAGGCTTATCTGCACATCCCTATCAGGGAAAGTTGCAGGCAGTGTCTTCGTTTCAGAGTGGGCAAGCAACATTATCAATTTTCTGCACTGCCATTTGGCTTATCTACTGCTCCCAGAGTCTTCACAAAGTGCCTGGCCCCAGTCATTGCTTTTTGCAGGCAGAGAAAAATTCAGATTTTATCCATACTTGGATGACTGTCTGATTCAAGCAAGTTCTCAGGAACAGCTACTAAAGGATCTGGAATTCGTAAAGACTCTTCTCTCTTCCCTGGGTTACATTCTCAACAAGGAAAAATCAAAAATGGTACCATCCAAGGAGATAACATTCCTGGGAGTAAGTCTGAACACAGCCGCCCAGATGATACATCTCACCCAGGAGAAGCAGACAGCTCTTTCAGTTTACTTCAAGGACTTGGCAAGCCTGTCCCAGCTCCCTGCAAGGAAATACCTGCAAGCTCTGGGATTCATGGCATCTTGTATTCTCATAATTCCATATGCAAGACTGCATATGAGGAAATTGCAATGGTACCTCAAGAACATTTGGTGTCAACACACACAGAACCTGGATATGATGATCCCTCTGCTTCCATCTCTGCAGACGGAGTTTCTATTGTGGATAACAGCCTGTCTATAAAACAAGGGCACGGCCTCTCGAACACCTCCTGCCACTCAAGTTCTGACTACAGACGCATTGGATTATGCCTGGGAAACTCACCTGGATGGCAGATGCATACAGGGATGGTGGAACGCCTAGCAGATACACCTGCACATAAATCTATAAGAGTTGATTGCAGTTCAACAGGCTTTACTAGCTTTCAAGCATCTTCTTTCTCCAGGGACCCTGCTTGTCAGAACAGACAACACCAGAGTCATGTGGTACATCAACAAGCAGGGAGGGACTCACTCTTATTCCATGTGCAGACAAAGCATGAATCTTTGGTCCATGGCAGTATCCCTGGACCTGCATCCCGTAGCTCAGTTTCTTCCAGGAAGGCTCAATGTTTTGGTAGACCAGTTGAGCAGGCGAACCCTGGATCCTCATGAGTGGCAGCTGAAGAGAGCAGTTTTTTACAGCATCGTTCAACGTTGGGGCACACCTCAGGTGGATCTTTTCTCCTCCCCAGACAGTCATCTTATACCTCTCTTTTGCACCAAACAGCATCACAGCAGAGCCTGGAGAGTGGATGCTCTGTCCTTCCCTTGGACGTTGCTATCAGTTTACACCTTCCTTCCTCTTCTAACCAGAGTGTTATGAAGATCAGGGACGAACAACCAAGGACTATTCTCCTAGCTCCGGACTGGCCCAGACAGCATTGGTATCCACTGCTTCGCAGTATCTCCCAATTTCCTCTTTGGCATCTTCCTCTGAAGAGGGTTGGGAGGGTGGCCTAGTGGTTAAGGTGTTTGCCTTGCAAACACAAGGTACAGGGTTTGAGTCTCACAAGGGATAATTGGCTAGGCTTAAAAATGTCTCGAAAGGGCAGTTAGCCTAGTACTAACCTATGAACCTATGAAGCCAGATCTTTTGGTTCAGGAAGGGGGAAGCATTCTACATCCTCATCTTCAGTCTCTCCATTTTGCAGCATGGCTCATTGTATGACTCCATCCTTTTCTTCTTACCTTTCCCAGCAGGTGGTTGATGTGCTGAGGGAGGCCAGGAGGCCTAGCACTAGGAAGTACTGTGCTGGCAAGTGGGTAAGGTTCTCTCATTGGATGCAGGCTAGAGGAAGATTTTATTCTCAGCCTACCCTTCCTCTGATCCTGGAATACCTGGCTGATTTGCTTCAGGGTGGTCTTTCTTTTTCCTCTATCAAGCTCCACGCTTCAGCCATTTCTGCTCATTGTTCTTTTGAACAACCCATTTTCTCTCATCCCCTGATGAAAATGTTTTTCAGAGGTGCTTGCAACTTAAAACCTCCCAGAAGGGCACCTACTCCAGCCTGGCATCTTAATTTTGTTCTAGAGAAACTCACTCTTCCTCCTTTTGAGCCAGTTGCCACTGCAGATTTAAAGTTTCTCTCTTGGAAGACTGCCTTCCTCTTGGCTATAACTTCAGCAAGGAGGGTTTTGGAGCTGCAAGCTTTGATGGCTGTGGAGCCCTTTATTATTTTCCATACAGACAGGGTCTCTTTGAGAACCAATCCCTCCTTTATGCCAAAGGTGGTTTCTAGCTTGACTCTTAATCAGTCCATACACTTTTCTACCTTCTTTCCTAATCCTCGAAATAGAGGTGAAAGGATCCTACATTCCCTTGATGTGCACAGACAGCTCAGGTTTTACCTGGACAGGACTAAAGATCTTCGGAAATCAGCTCAGTTATTGGTCAGTTTTGCCCCTGGAGCTCAGGGCAAGGCTATTTCTAAGCAAACCATTTCCAAGTGGATTGCACAGTGCATCAACTTTTGTTATTCTTTTCATGGCAAGGTTCCTCCGCAAAGGATTAGGGCCCACTCAACTAGAGCAGCTACCACTTATGCAGTCTTTTTAAGGGGTGTCCCTACTAAAGATATTTTGGAGGCTGCCACATGGTCTTCTGTTCACATTTTCACAAAACATTATAATTTGCCTCTGGTTTCCAGAGCCAGGGCAGGGTTTGCCACTGCTTTGTTGCAGGGCATTATCTCCAACCCTTGATTCTGTTGGTTCCTCCTCCCTTTTCACTGGGCTTTGGTAATCAACCCATTTGTTAGGACTGCAACAGTGAAACACGATGAACATAGTACAGTTGTGTACACTTAAAATAAATGTAGATGTTCGAGTGTATTCACTGTTGCAGTCCTGGCTTCCCTCCCTCCTTCCCCCTTTATGTTCCTCTCCTATTCTCTTTTCCTTAGGTACAGGCTGTAATGGATATTATTTGCCAAATTTACATTTGGTTTAGCCTTCTTTCTGGGGGCTTCTGAATGTTATGGCAAGAAAGACTGAGGAAGTGACGTTGGCTGCCTCCTTTTGTATCAGATGCGCTGACATCCTTTACAACTGATGGCAGCCGATGTCATTTTTACTTACCTTTGGTATTCTAGCCGATCAAGGGCTACCGGGAGCCGGATAACACATTCGTTAGGACTGCAGCAGTGAATACACTCGAACATCTATATTTATAGTAAGTATACACAACTGTACTTTTCAGGGCATGCTACATGCACTATCAGTTCTCTGCACTTCCCTTTGGCTTATCTACTGCACCCAAGGTATTCACAAAGTGATTAGCTCCAGCCATTGCATTTTGCAGGCAGAGAAATATTCAGATTTACCCATACTTGGACGATTGCCTGATTCAGGCAGAGAGTCAGGACTTGCTATTACAACACCTGGCATTTATAAAGAGGCTTCTAACCTCACTGGAGTACACCATCAATGAGAAGAAATCACACCTATTACCCTGCCAACAGATTGTATTCCTGGAAGCAAGCTTGAGCACACCTTCCCGGATGGCATTCCTCACTCCAGAGAAACAAGTTTATTTGACAACCTACTTCAGACTATTGGCCACAAAAACCCAGCTATCTGCAAGGAAACTCCTGTATGCCCTGGGGTTCATGGCCTCTTGCATTCTGTTAATTCCATATGCAAGACTGCATATGAGGAAACTTCAGTGGTATTTAAAAAGTCTATGGTGTCAACATTCTCAGGACCTGGATACAAGGATTCCTATCATTCCTTGTCTAAGGGCAGAGTTCCTTTGGTGGGCAGAGGCCTGCTACTACAACAAGGGACTCCCTTTCACTCTACCCCCTGCCGCCCAAACCCTAACAACAGATGCATCAGACTATGCATGGGGGGCTCACATGGCAGGGCAGTGCATTCAGGACAAATGGAACCCAAATCAGATGCACCTGCATATCAATCAAAAAGAAATGTCATCTGTACAAAATGCTCTGTCAGCCTTCCAAGCCCTTATTCTTCCAGGACAACTATTGGTAAAGACAGACAACACCACAGTTATGTGGTACATAAACAAGCAGGTGGGAACCTATTCCTACCCACTCTGCAGACTAGTCATGGCTCTGTGGAACACAGCCTTGAGCTACCAAGTGAACCTACAAGCTCAATTCCTGCCAGGCAAACTAAATTCACTGGCAGACGACTTAAGCAGAAATCTCATGGACCCAGATGAATGGAAACTGGAACCCATAATATTCCAGCTCTTGAGGAACAAATGGGGGACACCAGAGGTAGACCTGTTTGCCTCCCCTCAGAACTACCAATAGAACAAATTTTGCACCAGAACTCCCCACAGTCAAGCTTGGAAAGTGGATGCTCTGTCCTTTACCTGGGAAAGCCTCTCTGTTTATGCCTTTCCCCCTCTGCCTCTCCTCTCGAAGGTTCTACTAAAGATCAAATAGGACAAGCCAAGGACAATACTGATTGCACCAGACTGGCCATGCCAGCACTGGTACCCCCTTCTGTGCAGTCTGACAGTGCTACAACCATGACACCTGCCTCAGACCCCTTCCCTGCTGTCCCACCAGGCGGGCCAGATTCTGCACCCTCAGCTTCAAACCCTGAACCTTGCAGACTGGCTAATTCTCTGAGCTCACCTCTAGCAACCCTCAGTAAGCAGTTGCTGGATGTCATTCTTGAAAATCCTAATCAGAAAAGTGGAAAAGATACTGTTCCTGGAGCCAGGCTCAGGGGATTGGCACAACGGTGCCCGGGTTGCCTCATATTCTAGATTATTTAACAGACATGCTCCACAAGGGCCTATCTTTCTCTTCAATTAAGATGTATGCCTCTGCCATTTCAGCACGTTATAATACTGTGCCACCCCTCTTCTCTCATCCCCTGCTAAAACAATTCCTTAGAGGGGCCACAAATTTAAGACCCCCAGGAGAGCTCCACTCCAGCCTGGGACCTTAACTTTGTATTGGAAAAACTCACTCTTCCCCTCTTTGAACCAGCTGCTACAGCAGAGTTGAAACTCCTTTCTTGAAAAACAGCCTTACTTCTAGCCATCACTTCAACAAGAAGAGTGTCTAAACTGCAAGCCCTCATGGCAGTGGAATCCTTCATTATCTTCCATGCGGATAGGGTTTCCCTCAGGACTAATCCATCCTTTATGCCCAAGGTGGTGTCTAGTGGGGCTCTAAACCAGTCCATTCGTTTGCCTACTTTTTTCCCTAATCCTCAAAATAAAGGGGAAAGGAAACTGCATTCTCTGGACATGCACAGACAGCTTAGATTCTATTTGGACAGGACTAAGCCTCTCAGAAAATCTGACCAGCTTCTAGTTAGCTTTGCTGCAGGGGCGGAGGGGAAGGCCATTTCAAAGCAAACCATTTCCAAATGGATAGCCCATTGCATTCATTTCTGCTACAAGCACCATGGAAAACCTACCCCACAGGGGATAAGATCATATTCCACCAGGGCTGCATCTACCTCTACAGCATTTCTCAGAGGAGTCCCTGCCAGGGACATCCTGGAAGCTGCTACCTGGAGCTCTGTACATACTTTCACCAAGCATTACCACCTACTTATCTTTTCTAAATCCAGAGCTGGATTTGCCACAGCAGTCTTACAAGGCCTGATTGCTGGCCATAATGCTCTTTAACTACCTCCACCCTTCCTTAGCTTTGGGAATCAACCCAAATGTGATGACAGCAACAGTGAAACACGAAGAAAATAGTACAGTTGTGTAAACTTACCATAAATGTATGTGTCCAAGTGTATTCACTGTTGCAGTCCTTGTTACCCCCCCTCCAGCCCCCTGACTTCTCTTGGCTCTGCCTTTCCTTCTTGTTTGGTGTATTTAACATTTCTGGTGTATTTGCTTTTTGATGGAGGTGTACCATAACATATAATTGCTTCCCTTTGTGGGGGCACCTGACATCTGGGACAAGAAAAACTGATGTAACGGTGTCGGCTGCATATTTTATACCCCTGACGACCTGACGTTATAGAAGAAGCGACAGCATCCAACGCAGAAATCCGAAGACTCTGGTATTCAGGCCGGCTGAGGGCTACCTGCAGGCAGATAACCCAAATGTGATGACTGCAACAGTGAATACACTCGAACATCTACATTTATGGTAAGTGTACACAACTGTGCTTTTGCACAATCCCCAGTGCAACAGTTGTGCCACACTATTGTGCCTTTCAGTGTATAGGACCTTTCCCATAAGTGTATCACACCCAGGAAGAAAGTGTGCAACTGTTTCCAGTTCCTTTTTTTTTATATAGCAGAACCTACATTTGTCTATTTTTTCCCACATATTCAAGGTACTTTGTAACCAATGTGTACATAGTCTGCTGTCCTGGGCTGCTATTATTAACCTTTCATCTTTTGGTTTCAAATCACCTCTCCTTAACCGTTCCTGCATCAAATCCTGATCAAAATGAGGTTGTTCCAGGAGATCTGTATGCTTGCCACTGTATTTATGGCTTTCCTACATTTCTTTCCTTCTCATCTGATCCTTCTCTTTATAATGTTTGTTTTGTTTTTTGCCACATTCAGTTGCTGTCTGATTTTTGTCTGCTTCTGTTTTGATTCCCATTCCCACTTGCTACTTGAATGCTTCTATTAAACTAAGCAGAGAGGTCATCTTAGACTTCTTCTCATATTGTAAAACTTTCAGTATGTTTGGCTCTGATGAGGTCAGAAGATGCAGTCCCACAACTGAGATCTATACATGCAATCAATTTTGAGAAGGCCCACAACTCCTTTAGAGTATGGAATATATAATTTTGATATACAATGATTTTTTTATATATATCATTTAATAAGCGTGAAGCCTTTTTTTTTTTTTTTTTTTGTCCAACTGATCTAGTACCATTTGGGACCAGTCACTCACCCCAAAACTGTAAATTAAAACAGGAAGAACAAATTAGTTTATAGCTTGGACTTTATTTGTAGATGTCAGTGAATTTATTTCCACCAAAAATCCTTCAAATACTGAATGTGTGGTATATGTTTAGTTGTTTTTAATTAATAAATTCAGCATTTGAAGGCTTTTTGGTGGAATCATTTTATGTTCAGAAGGAAGATCTACTTCTGGTGGCTGCACTGGACTACGTGCACCACACACAAGTTAACCATCTTCAGTGTTAGATTTAGTCTTTTGAAGTACTCCTTACTGAGTTTTATTTGCATTTGTTCATATTTTAGTGCAGATCCTTAATCAATTTTCAAATATTTATATACTTCTTCCTGTTCAAGTTCTGTAATATCACATTCCTGTTCTAGATTGATATTTTCTTGGTACTGCAACTTCCCTGCTTTAAAATTTGCTTTTGCTCATTTATCAAAACCAGATGTCATTCTTGTATCGTCTAAGAAAGTTTTAACCACTTGGAGTTGTGCTTTCAACTCCTCATCTGATGAATTGTACAGCTTTAAGTCATCCAAAAAAGGCAGACGAGAAATCTTTAAGCAAATTTATTTTCTGGGTGCCAAATTGCAACCAAGACCTAATCTATTATGTAAACGGGTTAATCTGTTAAGGGCAAAATGAAACAACAGCAGTGACAAAGAATCGCCCTGCAATATTGAATTTTTATCCCTGGGATAATAATTTGCCCTTTGTCATGGCTTAACTGTAAAGTGGTTGCCCCTATTGTATGGTCATTGTAATATTTTTGATTATTGTAGTATACACCTTATACATCTGTAAGTACTCCTTTATTCATGAATATAGGATGCTGGCAGATGTTTTTTTTTTTTTTTTTGTAGTCTATCCATGCCGTACTTATATTCTTCCCCTTTTACAGTTATCCGATATGTTTTTATTTAGTAACAAATGATGTTCTTTGTGTTTCACTGTTGCAGTCCTGACTTGTGGGATTTCCTGCCATGTAAGCCCTTGGCCAGCCCGACTTCTAGAATAAAAATATCCCTTCTACATAGGCTGACAGACATCCCACCTGATTTCAGTACGCTTGAGTATATAGTGCGCCAGCCAACTCCATGACATCAGTCTTTTCTTGCCATCAGAGCCTGAAGGAGTATTTCAGTGTGTTGGTTAGTTTGCACCAGAGAGAAGTCATTTGAAAGCTAAGTACCCAGTTGGGGAACTCTTTTTTTCTTGCTTTAACCCATGTTAAATAAGGTTAACAATTGTCTCCTCTGTGGTAAGCAAATCCCACACTGAGACTTTCATTCACTGTGTGTCACCTGTCTAGGCCCTGATCACAACATTCCTAATTGTCGTTTCTGTGCCCATTTCAACTCTAGGACCATCAGGTGTAGGGCCAAGATCTTAGCTAGGCATCTTAGTCTCCCATCTACTTCACATGGTTGTGCAGGCCACTTTTGAGATCTGTCTGGAGTCCGACATGCCATCAGGTCCCTCGGCTTCTACA
The DNA here is from genome assembly GCF_019279795.1 of Protopterus annectens. Classification (NCBI taxonomy): domain Eukaryota; kingdom Metazoa; phylum Chordata; order Ceratodontiformes; family Protopteridae; genus Protopterus; species Protopterus annectens. The sequence goes on from NC_056726.1 coordinate 1,218,510,414, forward strand.
CAGGCCTTGATTCTAAGTTCATCAGTCAGGTCCAGGGTTGCTCAGCAGGCTTCAGCTTCCGACAAGCAATATTTTACCGGCAAAGTCCCTTTGTGGCTTCAGCTTGCATTGGGTCATTATTACAGAAAGACCGGCATCAGCATTGCGGATCTACCTAGGCCCAAGGCTAAAGCTACCTCTAAGAGGGGTTCTACCTCAGGCCCTATGCCTGGGTCTACTGGCTCCCATGCACATGGATATCAGCAAGACCTGGTCAGGTTAGCTGAAGACCTTATCTCTGTAGTCAGAACTAGGCAACCCCCTTTGGAGTCTTCCCTAGGAAAAGGAAGAGGGATCCTACCCCTGAAGTTTTCTCCAAGCCTCCCGTTTTTGATGAGGATTCTGACCAGGAAGAATCTGTCTTTGAGGAGGGACCCTTCCTTACTTCCTTTGAAGATTCAGATTCTGAAGAGAATTTGTCTTCAGCTTCCCCGCCTGATGACATTTACCTTTGGCGAAACTGTCCATGAAGTGAGGGAACATTTCCAGTGGGAGGCCCAAGAATACCCACAGTCAAAAGTGGGTTAGGGAGTTTTTTGATCTCCTGGAACACAAACCCTTGGCTATTCCCTCCTGTTTTGGATGTTGTAGAGGATGGTTTTATGGATTCTTCCTTAAATCCATATTCTCTTGCTCCAGCTCCCTCATAAAACAGACAGGTTCTACAAGGTGCAGAAGTCACATAAATACCTCTTCAGGAATCCTTCTGCTGATCCAGAAGTTGCCAGTCCAGGAACCAAAGGAGCAAGGGCTATCTCTTCAAAAATCCTTTACTTGCTGACAAAGAAAGTAGGCCCATTAGTAGGTTTGGTATAAAAGTTTATACTTCTGCTACCCTAGCCATGAGGGCCCTCAACTGCCAGTTTCATATGATTCAAATACCAACAAACTATTGCAGATCAAATGAAGCAAAATATTTCTTCCCTGTAGGACAAGAACATTTCCAAGGAATTGTTGGACCTTTGCCATTCTAGCTCCCAGGTGGCTAGACACATTTTACACTGAGGCTATGGTGGCCTCCAGCCGAGCTGCAGTTTCTGATTCTGTCATTAGAAGGCATGCTTGGCTTAGGGAGCAGACCCTTCCAGAACACATCAAGTCCAACTTTCTGGATGTACCCCTGGACATAGACTTCCTCTTTGGACCAAAAACTGAGGCTGTGCTCAAAAAGATGGAAGATAAAGCAAAATCTATGCAGACTGTTAAAGACTTCCTCCAAGTTCAGCCTCCTAGGTTTAGTAGGAATTTTCCCACTAAACACTGATCCTTTCCCTCTCAAGCAAAAAGCAGGCAAAGGAAACCCCAGAGGGAAAGACCTCAAAGGCAGCACCAATCACAAAGGCCCATGCAGTGGTCCTCAGAAACTGCCAGGCAAGGGAGTTCTAGGCTACAGGGTCCTGGCAGAATGCAACAGTGACTCTCCCATTCCCTTCCCCTTGTCCCCGCCCTCTCCCAAAAAGACAGGAGGAAGACTAGGAGGAAGGATATCCCTGTTCAAAGAAAATTGGTCCCTCCTTAGTTCAGACAAGTGGGTTCTGAAATTATCTCAGATGGTTACTTGCTCACTTTCAAAGAGCTATTAAGATACTCAAGTTTCCCAGATATTCCACAAAAATCAAAGAAGAAAGGCATTTTCTCAAATTCTCAATCTGTGTTAACAGGGCTCAGTGGAACCAGCCCCAGCAAAGCAAAAAGGAAAGGGGTTTTGTTCCATGCTTTTTCTGTTTCCCAGAAAGGAAGGCTGTTTGCACCCTATACTAGACCTCTCTACCCTCAATCAGTCCCAGCTGGTGCCAAAATTCAAAATGTTGACTCTTCAAAAGCTTCTACCAGTGATAGCTTTCCAGGCTTTAATGGTCACCCTGGCTTTAAAGGATGCTTACTTGTTCATTCTTATAGAGAAGTCATGCAGAAGCTTTCTACATTTCAGAGCAAGTACCAGTCACTTTCAGTTCTCTGCAGTGCCCTTTTGCTTGTCTGTTGTTCCCAGGGTTTTCACAAAGTGCTTAGCCCCTGTGATTGCCTTCTGCAGAACAAGAAGGGTCCAAATTTATCTTTATCTAGATGACTGCCTTATTCAAGCCACAAGTCTGTCAAAGCTTCTCAAGGATCTTGTTTTTACTCAGAACCTCCTCACCTCCTTGGGGTTCATAAATCTACACAAATCCAACACAGACCCATACACCAGAATTTTTTTTCCTGGGGACTGTTCTGGATTTTTTTCTTCAAAAGGACTTTCTCCCTCTAGAAAAAGTCTTCTTTCTGACTCAGTACTTCCAAAACATCATGCAGAGAAAATGCCTCTCAGCCAGAGAATTCCTCAGAGCATTAGGATACATGGCATCTTGTATCCTCATGATTCTTCTGGCCAGGCTACACATGAGGAAGCTCCAGTGGTACCTCAAGAATGTGTGGTGCCAACATTCACAATCCCTGGTGACCAAAAGTCAAGTGATCTCTTGTTTCAAGGAGGAGTTTGCATGGAGGGCACAGGCTTGTGCACAGAACCTGGGTCTCCGCTTCAGGTTCACCCCTCAGCATTAAACTTTAACCACAAATGCTTCAGAGACAGCCTGGGGGGCTCATTTCCATCACCTTCAATCCCAAGCAAATGGGAAATTCAGTTCAGAGACAAGCACATAAAATGGAAAGAACTGATGGCAGTTCAAAAGGGCCTAGTAGCTTTCAAAGAAAAATGGAATCCAGGGGTCCTGCTAGTCAAAACAGACAACACCACTGTTATGTAGTACATAAGCAGACAAGGAGGCACTCACTCTTACCTCTCTATGTTGACTAGCTATGCAGATCTGGGAGACAACTCACTTACTGGGGTTGCACTTCGTAGCACAATACCTTCCAGGGGTCCAAAACACTCTACCAGATCATCTCAGCAGAAACTTGATGGATCCCCATGAATGGCATCTGCATCAGGAAATGTTTCTCTGTATAGTCCAGAAATTGGGAGCACCACAGATAGAGCTCTTTGCCACCAAAGAAAATGCTCAACTAAGAAGATTCTGTACCAGGAACAAACTGCTCCCATCCTGAAAGACAGATACTTTCTTATTCCCTTGGACCCATATTTCCTTTATGTATTTCCTTCTATGCTTCTTCTTCTTTGGGTTCCCCTAAAAATCAGGGAAGAGAGCCCAGGAGTCATTCTGATAGAATCAGATGGCCCAGGCAGCACTGGTATCCTCTGCTACTAAGTTTAACCAACGAAACTCTGTGGCACTTACCTTAGAGAGTGAACCTTCTGACTCAGGACAAGGGGAGGTTTGTGCATCCCAGTCTACCGCCTCTCAGACTGGACAATCCCCCAGCATCCACCTCCGAGCATGCCCTAAGCAAACAAGTTCAAGACATTCTGAATGAAGCCAGAAGGCCTAGTACTAAGAAATCATACCCAGCCAAGTGGAAAAGTTTGTCTGTCTGGTGCCAGCAGAAAGGCCTCAATCCTAGTTCAGCCAAAATCTCTGCCATTTTAGATTACCTGGGTACCCTAGTTGACAGAGGCCTATTCTTTTCTTCCATCAAAATTCACACCTCTGCCATTTCAACTCACATCTCTGTTCTTCCTCCTATCTTTTCACAACCCCCTGCTGAAACTGTTCCTTAGGGGAGTGATCCACAGCTGATCCCCAAGGAGCAACCCACACTTCCATGGGACCTCAATTTTGTTTTGGAAAAAAATGACCCTACCCCCCTTTGAACCAGCAGCTTCTGCTGACCTAAATTTTTTTTAACTTGGAAGACTACCCTTTTACTGACTATCACCTCAACTAGGAGGGTCTCTGAGCTGCAAGCTGTCCTGGCAGTGGAACCATTTCTCATATTCCACCCAGACTGAGTATCCCTCAGGACTAACCCATCCTTTATGCCCAAGGTGGTCATGGATACATCCTTGAATCAAGCCGTACACCTGCCACCTTCTTCCCCAATCCTCAGAACCAGGCTTGCAGTATCCTTTATTCCCTGGATGTGCATAGACAGCTTTGCTATTATCTTAACAATACTAAATCTTTCAGAAAATCATATCAGTTATTTGTGCCCTTTGCCACTGGTTCTGAAGGGAACCCAGAATGATGCCGCAGTACAAGGACAAAATGATTGACTTCAGCAATTGGCTAAGCTTCTGGTGCCATTCTAAAGGGATCCAGTATCTGTCTGCCTGGGATGACATGGTCAACAGACCATGATGCTTTGCCAGAGATGGCCTGCATCTGTCACCCCTGGGATTCCGGATACTGGCTAAGGTTCTTGCCGCCCCTATAGTGCCATTTTTAGGCAAGGTTCAAATGACAAATTCACCACCGTAACAGGAACAGGCAAGCAAAAACTGAGGGTGATGCTACTCAATGCTAGAAGTCTAAATCTCAAAATGCACTGACTTGAGGCACTCCTTAAAATGGAGAACATCGATATCTGTGCAGTGACTGAGACCTGGTTCAAAGCTGCAGAGAGCACCCCTGCACTACCAGGCTATAACTCATACCACACTTTTCAGCCATGTAACCTGGACCGGAACACCAAAGGCGGAGGTGTGTCCATATTCATTAAGGATATCCACACCTCCAGGCTAGTTGCTCAGCATAATGCAGCCAAGTTTATCCAAGTGCAACTAACTCTGGGCAAAACTGCAGTCCAAATTGTAGCTTGCTACAGATCATCCACCATGGCCCAGGATTCCCACTCCTCTTTTCTTGATGTACTGGAAAATATTAGGGTTCAACCAAACACCCTAATAATGGGCGATTTCAACTACCCCACCATTAACTGGGGAAAGTACTCATGTACCAACTCCTTTGCTCAATGCTTTCTGAAATTCATAAACTCCCATGCCCTGGATCAACTTATCCACACCCCCACCAGGGGCAACAATATCCTAGATCTAGTCATTACCAACATGAGTGACTGGTGTTCCACACCTGAAGTCAATGCCTCATTGGTCCGATCAGACCATAAGCTAATTACCCTAGATATCCACATCCTGCCTCCACCCCCCCCCCCCCCCATTAAGGAAACCATGGTAAAAAATGTCTCCAAAGCCAATTTCATGCTTCCTAAGACAGAAGTGGTGAACTTCATGACACCCATGCAGATGGACAATACAGTTACGACTACTGAATCCTACACAACTGCACTTTATAAGCACTTACATGAGTGCATGCATTGTGCTATCCCAAACAGAACCAAGATGCTATCCTCCAAAAAAAGGAAGCCAGTCTGGTGGTCCCCTGCCATAAACAAACTGTACAACAGAAGGATGAAACTGTTGCAAAAGAGAGTAAAATCCCATGAGTGGAGGAGCTCCCTGGTCAGCCTCAGTAAGAAACTGCGATCCCTGATAAAATCCTCCAAAGCTAGTTATGAAAACAAAATCACCACTGATTCTAAAGACAGCCACAAAGCATTCTATAGCTATGTCAAGAATCTCAATGGCAACACTCAGATTTGCTCTGTTACAGCACAATGGCACTAAATGTACAAACTCAACTGATATTGCCAACATCCTGGCAGATAGATTCAGTGCCCATCTCTATACAGGAAGAATGCAAAGTTCCTGTAATCACGGCTGAACAGGTAAAAACCACACTCTCCAAAGCCAAGAACACAGCATCCATGGGACCAGACAACATCCCAGGCTGTGTTCTACACGAACTACAGAACGAACTGGCACCCCACCTAAGTACCATGTTCAATCATAGCTTCACCTCAGGCTTTGTGCCTGCTGAATGGCACACAGTGACGGTTATCCCACTCCACAAGAGGGGGAGCAACCATGGACCCTGGGAACTACCACCCCATTACCGTGACAAGCCTGGTCTGCAAGGCCATGGATCATCATGGAACTTATAAACAAAGACATTGATAATCTCCAAACTGTGGACCCCACCCAGTTCGGGTTTGTAAAAGGCAGATCATGTCTACTAAACGTGATAGACTTCTTTGAAGCAGTCACCAAAGCCGTAGACGAGGGTAAGGTGGTTCACACAGCCTATGTAGATCTTGCCAAGGCTTTCGACACCATCCCCCATTCTGGAATTATAGATAAACTCACTAAACTAGGTATAAATCCCTATGTCACAAGATGGGTTGCCAACTGGCTCACTGACAGAACCCACACTGAAAGTAGCAGACTCCAAATCCGACTTCAGATCAGTGACAAGTGGAGTACCACAGAGTTCAGTCCTGGGTCCTCTCATGTTTGGTGTCTACTTCTCCGAAGTACAGGCTAACACAGAAGGTCTTTGGCTAACGAAGTTCGCAGATGACTGCAAACTAGGAGCCATAATCGAAACTCCTAATGATGTGGACATCCTACAAAAGGGCCTCAGTGAGACAGATGCCTGGTGTTAAAGCCATGGCCTTGAGCTCAATGCCAAAAAGTGCATTGTCATCCCCTTTGGTAAAAACTCTGTACCCATGAAGTACAACATAGGCGGTAGTATACTTAACACCGAAAGTGTGATAAGAGACCTTGGGACACAGGTGGACAGTAGTCTCTCCTTTGATAATCACATCGCCACAGTAGTCAGGAAAGCCTTCTACGTGGCACACCTCATCACAAAAGGTTTCTCATCCAGAAAAAAAGAGGTCATTGTTCCCCTCTACTCATCACTCATTAGACCCATTATAGAGTACAACGCCCCTTTTGGTATGTATCTCGCAAGACATCTGCAACAACTGGAAAGGCCGCAGAAATACCTCACAAAGAGGATTACCGGCCTCAAACAGATGCCCTACGCAGGCCGTCTCAAAAAACTCCAGCTTTACTCCATCGCATATCGCCTACTCAGAGGTGATCTCTGCCTAACATACAAAGCTATGTCAAACCCAGAGCTGTTGGACATGCTCCACTTGAAATCCCAATCCCTCTGAGCTACACGCTCTAGGGACCTAAACCTTGTCACCACAATAAACAGAACATGCTGTAGGGATAGATTCCTGTCCCAGAGACTTCCCATACTCTGGAATAAACTACCTATCTATATCAAACAAAGCTCCTCATTAGCACTCTTCAAGAAAAATCTTGATGATTGGATGGGAAATAGGAAATTCACCCGGGGATCACCTCTGTGGCTCTGCTTGACAGTGGCACAGGAAAATAATTTTCTTGGGTGGCAAAGGCCAGGGTACCTTTTTGGCTGGGCTTGTGTAGGCCCCAGGGCCGATATCCTAGTACCTACCTCTGAACCCAATTTCCAAACAGACAATTTCTGAGTGGATCTCTCACTGTATTTCCTTTTGCTACAGCCATCCTTGTAAAAAGCCTCCTGAAACTGTAAGGACTCACTCTAGTAGGGTCATTCCTACCTCTGCTGCCCTCCTAAAGGGAGTCCCTAACAAAGAAATTTTGGAAGCTGCTACCTGGTCATCTATGCATACCTTTACCAAACAGTACCACTTATCAGCCTTTTCCAAGTCTAGAGCAGGATTTGCCACTGCCATACTGCAGGGCATCCTCCCCTCTCCATAATCGTCCTTCCACCCTCATCTCAGCTTTTGGAATCATCCCACCAGTCAGGACTGCAACAGTGAAACATGAAGAACATATTACAGTTGTGTACACTTACCATAAATGTAGCTATTCGAGTGTATTCACTGCTGCAACCGTCTTTCCCTCCCCTCCCTTTCCCCTTTGCCTGCAATAGAAGTCTGCTTCTACCTTCTTCCCAAGACAGTGGACCCCCTGTGGTGTTCCCCTTGCCTGGTCTAGTTTCTCTCTTAGACCCTTGCTTATTATTCATCCTGGGGGCTTCTACCTTCTAAGGGGCAAAAAAAAAAAAAAAACTGATGATATGACATTTGCTGGCTCCCTATATACCCATGTGCACTGACATTGGGTAGGATGTCTGCCAGCCAAAGGAGAGAGATTTTTACTCGTATGTTTAGTAGGGCCAGCCAAGGGATTACATAGCAGGAAATCCCACAAGTCAGGACTGCAACAGTGAATACACTCAAATATCGTGTATACAACTGTACTATCCTTTGTTCCATATGAATTTCTTTTGTTACCATTTTGTGCTATTGCCATAACTGAGTTTTCTTCTAAATGACTACAAATGCTGTCTGCTTAAATTCTGGCATATAGTTTGAAGATCATAGGAAAGCAAGTTATTGGTCTATAGTTTTTAAGATGGCTTACAGGTTCACTCTTAAGGAGGAGTATCGTTTTTTCCTGTTGTTAACCAAGTTTGTGTCTGTTTGGGATCTGCATATAATTAGTTCTTGCTCAGGGCTAAGTATTTCTGTAAATATGTAATTCTTTTAGCCAGAAGTTAAGTCCTGCATCTGGGCCTGGGGTTTTCCATTTATGAGCTTTTCTTAAGTTTGCCTCAGTTTCTCTGGCTGTTACTTCAGCCCATTTTGTATTCTGTACATTTGAATCCCTTACTATTTTGTTTAATTTTTCTATCCATTCAGCTTCTTTATGTGCCACAGGATCTTCATTAATATTTCTCCAAAATGTGAAAATGTATCTATTTCTTCTTCCTTTTTTATTTATGTTTAGTGGTATTTCCATTTATTTTCCTTTGTTTCCCAGTTCTCCATAAAACTTTTTTTTGTCATTAGTGAATTGCTTACTTTGTACTTTTGTTTTATTTTTATATTTATTTGCATATTTTCTAAGTTTTTCTGCCTGTTTTGGTATCTTTAGTGTATTATTTGCAGTTCTTCTAACAGTGACATTTCTTGTCTTGTTTTATAGTTTTCTCTATCTGATGCTTTCATGATGCATTTTATTTCTTCTCTTCCTTTCCCTTATTGCTCTGTATTTTTCTGGTAAGACTTCATCTGTTATTAGTTTAGCTGCACTGTATGCAATGTATACTTTTTACTTCTATTACATCACACAAATTTATACGTTAACAGTCTTGATTACTGTGTTCATTCTTCTATCATTTTGAGTCTTATTTGCTTTCTGAAATCTATTTCTTTCATCGATCTTCATATGTCTATCCATCTCTATTAAATCAAGCAGCTTTCTTTAGATAATTTTCATCTAAACTGAGGGCACATTCTTTGCTCTCTGTTTCCTGCAGGCATTCTACAGAAGGTTCCAGAATGTGTTCCTGTGACATATCCTCTTCAGCTGCATCCTTTGTCATCTGTTGCTCCTTCATATGGGAACTCAGTGGCCCATCACTCCACAACATTGCCTGCACCAGAGTTGCCACTGTTTCCTGCTCCTTTCTTTGCTATGAACTCCAGCTGAACTTTTGTATTGGTTTCCTACTGAAGGCTCCAAAGGCATCATGTGGCAAGTAATCAGATACCTCCTGTTCCAACTATTTTGCCTTAATTTAGGGACTCATTGTTCTATCATGCTGGAATGTTATCCGAACTGGATTTTCTATGCTAAATCCATCACTTCAGAGGTAATCCATTATTTCAGTTCTATTTCTTTACCTTTTCTGTTACTAATTTTCTTCTTTCATCTTTATTTTTTGTATTGTGAATTTTTCCACATCCATGTGTCTTTGCCTGTATTTCTCTTCAAATGTCTTTGGTGCTACTTTTTTTGTATTGATTTGTAGCATAATTTTTCCTACTGTGCATGTAGTTCTGGATGATGTTTTTGAAGACATCTCTCTGCACCCCGACTCCCTTCCTCTGGACCGTTTTTATAGAGTGCTTGACACCCACAAGCACCTTTACAAATACCAAAGGGAAGGTCTTTGGTAGTGTATACAGAATCTGCCAAGGCTGCATCCACACACATTTTACTTAATGACAGAGAGAGAAGAATGCTAGATAGATTTTGTAAAGACTTGCACTTAAGCTGCCCTGGTTGTGAGGGCTCTTAACTGCCAATTTCACATGTTAAACTACTTGGAGTATTTACAAGAGCAAATCATTGCTAAGGCAAAGGGCATTACAGACAAGAGCATACAGAGACGTGCTGGAGACAGCTACATCAGCGTTCCAGATGTCCAAACATGCAGTAAAATGTGGTTATGATGCATTGGACACATCGTGCAGGGCGGTCAATAAGGGCTATGACACTCATAGACATGCCAGTTTGAAGACTGGCATCTCTTAGATCAGGTGAAGGCAGAACTCAGATATGCCCCACTGGCCAGGGAGTTCCTTTTTGGTACCCTGCTGAGAAAGGTTTTGAGAAATTGGACAAGAAAGGGAAACAGATCAAAATAGTATAAGAATTTTGTTTCACTCCCACACCTAGATATCACAGGAATTACCTCTCTAAATCCTGGCCACTGCCTTCAAAGCAAAAAGAGATACCTCCCCAAGGCAAAATACCAAGACAAGAGTAAAAGGTGGCAACCTGAACAACGTTCGAGATCTGAGGGATACAAGGACCCCCCCCCCACCAAAAAAGCAACTCTAACTATGCAGAATATCCTGCTGCCCTCTAGCAGGGAGACTTTCTGCCTTCTTATAACAGTAGAAACTCATCACTGGGAAGCAGTGGGTCTTAAATGTATTAGAAAAGGAATATTTCATGCATTTCAGAGACTCCCCCCTTCCTAGTGATACCAAAGCCCTCAATGGACCTAAAGGGACTTCTTCATCCTGTTCTAATACAACTTCTGCAGCAAGGGTCCATTTAGCCAGGTCCTGCAAGAGGAGAGAGCACAGGGTTTTACTCTAGAATTTTCCTGGTCCCAAAAAAGGAAGGTACCTGGAGACTATTTTTAGATTTGTCAATTTTAAACAAGTTTCTGCACATTCCAAAGTTCAAAATGTTATCCTTACAAAAACCGTTACCCATGATCTTTCAGGGAGCCTGTATTGTGACCCTACTTTCATTTTCCTATAGCCAAAGAGCACAGGAAATATCTTCAGCTGATAACAGCAGTATTACACTACCAGTACTGTGCATTACCATTTGGCATATCTTTGGCTCCCAGAGTTTTCAGCAAATGCATAGCTGTGGCTACAGCCCATTGCAGAACTTTAAGAGCCCACATTTACCCTTACCTGCCGACTACCTGATCCAGGGGAAATCCATCCTGGAGCTTCAGACAGCTGTGCAATTCACCATAGACTGATGATACTTCTCACTCTGAACTTCCTCATGTCTCACCTTTAGTCAGAGACAAAAATTATGTTTAAGGCAGAGTGATAGATTCAGTACAACAAAAAGCCTTCTTACCCAGGCAGTCTATAGAGCTTTGTTGTAAGGCAGGCAGTCCCTGAAAGGGAATATGTAAGGGCCTTGAGGTACTTGGCATCCTGCATCTTAATAGTTCCTCTTGCAGAGCTGCACATAATAAACTCTCAATTATTCCTGAAAAAAAACAATTGGGACCAGCTTGCATAACCCTAGGAGACCCTGGTACTACTTCTCCCCTGCCTGAAAAAAGGAACTAGCTTGGTGGAAAGACACCATTCTGCAGAATCTAGGGATAAATTTTTGTTTACCAGAGACAGACAAAACAATGATCTCAGATGGTTCAGAAGTAGCCTAGGAGGCACACCTAGGACATCTGAAGGTGCAGGTAATCTGGACATCAGAACAAAACTGCACTTAAACCAGAAAGAAATGCTGACAGTGTTTTTAGCTATAAAAGCCTTTCAAAGCAATCTGACCCCAGGAAAACTGCAGATTTGGATAGATAACACCACAGTTATGTGGTACATAAACAAGTGGGTACTCATTCATAACTCCTATGTATTTTAGCAGTAAAGATATGGCTGTTGGCAGAAGAGCTACAACTGACACTAATAGCAACCTACATCCTGAGCCAAAACAACAGCATAACAGTCTCTGTGAGCAGGGACTTTCTGGACCCTCAATGAATGGATGCCAAAGAGAGAGATTTTTCCCTGACCTCACCAGTGGGGATACCCCAGTATAGATCTCTGTCTCTCCTCAAGACAGACAACTACAAAGGTTCTGCTCCAGAACTCAGTAAACAGAGACACAGAGGATGCTTTCTCCTTCAAATGGACAGACGTCTTACTGTATGCTTTCCTTTCACTAGCCTTAATTGTCAGGGTACTGCTAAAAGTGAGTTCAAACAGGCCAAGTGTGATCCTCATACCTCTTTTTAACCAAGACAGTAATGGTACTCCCTTCTGTTGACTCTCAGCAAGGGGAAATACCATTCTCGTCCCCTTGTGATAGATCTATTCACCCAGCTAAAGAGATCTGACATTCATCCTCACCTGAGCATGCTCAATCTAACAGCCTGGAAGATTGGATTTTAACACCAAACAATGAAAACTACTCTACTAAAGTGCTATTTATTTTGAGAAAGGCAAGAAAACCAACTAACAAAGTCATATTTATCCAATTGGAAAATGTTTTCTGTTTGGCACCAGGCCAAAGGTATGACGACACCTGATGCTGGCATGAATCTAGTGTTGGAATACCTACCAGGATTATTTGACCAGGGTATTTCTATAGGTGTTAAGGTACTTGTATCGGCCATCTCTGCTCCTCCCATATCTAGTCTCACACTATGTGAAACAGTTACTAAAAGGGGTTATACACCTGAGTCCACCCAGGAAAAACCATGTCCTGTCTTGGGACTTGAACTGTATTTTGGAAAAACCTATCCTGCCACCTTTTCAGTCAGCAGCCTCTGTACCTTTAAAGATGTTCACCTGTAAGACTGACCTGTTGATAGCTATCACCTCAGCCAGACAGGTCTCAGAACTACAAGCCTAATGTACAAAGAACCTTTCCTTCTTTTCCACATTACCCTCAGAACTAACCCTTCTTTCATAACCAAGGTCACAGCTCTCCATAAGTCAGGCTACACACCTACCAGTGTGCTTTCCTAACCTGCAAGATAAAGCTGAACAAATCATACATTCCCTGGATGTGCAATGACCAGATCAGGAATTACCTTAACATCACAAAGTTTCCAAATAGAGCAGAACAACGTTTAGTGGCCATTGCAAAACGAAAAGAAGGCAGGCCAGTCTCCGAACAGACCGTTTCAAAATGGATAGATAATCTTATTACTTTCTGCTGTGCTCATCATGAAAAACAGTTACCAGCTTCTGTTAGGGCACACTGCACGAGACACAGGGCATCCACCACTGCCTTCCTAAAAGGTGTTCCTACTCAGGCCATCTTGGAGGATGCTGCCTGGTCCTCTGTCCATACCTTTACCAAACATTACCATATAGGCACTGTTTCCAGGGCTTGGGCAGGTTTTGCTGCTGCTCTTCTATAGAACCTGCTGTCCCAGGGGACATCAGAGAGCTAACCTCCCCACCTGCAGCTTTGTGAGTCCTCCCAAGAATCAGTACTGCAACATTGACTATGAAGAATGTAATACAGTTGTGGTACACTTACCATAATTTTAGACATTCGAGTAGATCAGTGTTGCAGTACCAACTTCCACCTTCCTATCCCTCTGTCTGTTGGGCTCCATATGGCTGGGTACCCTTAGTCCATCACCATCCCCCATCCTCTACTTCAAAACTTAAGACAACTGTAAGAGTCATGTTGTCCTCAGGCATCAGTCTGACTATCACATCCTAAAGTACCTACAAATGGTACAGACGGACGCTCCTTTTATACTGTGATGTCTGGATGTTGGTTCTCGGATGTCTGTCGGATAGGGGTTATGTAAAGACTCTGGGAATTGGGCTGGTCATGGGCTTCTGCATGTCAGAAAGACCCACCAATCAGTACTGTAACATTGATCTACTCAAACATCTACAGTTATGGAAAGTATAAGACATCTGTACTTTCATTCTCCTTCAATATCAAATCTAAGTTAGATGATGAGTTCTACTGTCCGTATGGTTTCAGGAAATTACCGCTCCTCTTCTCAACATGAAAAGAAAACAAAAAAAAAAATAGTCATGCTATTTGATACTGCACAACAAGTAAAGCCACTTCCCTCAAACTGGCAAATCATAGCCAGAACACTACTGAACTAACAGACTACTTCTACTACCATATAGTGTGTATGGCTTGATGCTCAACTAACCACATTAATCTGATTAAATCAGAAATCTATAAAACCATTTTCTGGGCCAGGAACATTTCTCACTTCCTGTCTTTTCAAAGAGAGAATGCCATAAGAAAGGTATTCTACTAGTCCAGTTGGAATACAGGCTTTCTATAATTTTAGCTGCTTCAAATAGAAAATGTTTCACCTTGCAAACAATATTCACTCACGTTTGTTTTCTTAATCCTCTCCCCTAAAAGAGAACACCATTGTCAGACACTTGCAAAAGCTACATATCTTTGTGTAGAGCAAAGATCACAACTAATGCTTGGGTCAATTCTGTTCTAGTTGCTTAATGAAGAATAATTTTCAGCCCTAGCATGCTGTCTCACAGTTGGATCATCTGTCTATTGTCTTAAATCTTTCCTCTCTGCAATACCACCCTTTTTTACCCCTCCCTCATAATAGTTTCACTTTTATCTTGTATCTCCACCTTGTAGCTTGTATTTCTGTGCTGTACCCACTTCCTTAATATCTTCCTCTATATTCCCATAATATTTTACTCCTACATTTACTGCACTTCCTCTCCCCTTCCTTTTTCCAACTAACTTAAATATTGTATATGCCACATAAAGGGAATATTGGGTATCACTTACTATGAGCCTTTCACCATCTCCTCGTACAGGTTTGTGTTTTAATACTTTATAGTTTTAATTCCTGCATTGCATGTAATATTTTGTATTTGCAAAGTTATCTTTATACTTATTTCTATTTTGTACCCCAGGGCTGGCGTGAAAATGGTCCATGTGGATCAATGCTGTACCCGGTTGACAAATTCAGATTTAATTCATTAATAAATATAGGTCTGTTCAAAGACGCGCTGAATAAGATAAGGGGTTATGTGAAGTACTTACTGCAACACTAAATATTTCAGTAACCTTGTCTTCATATTGGATGCATATTCATTCCCATGTTAGGGCACCCTACAATGGCAAACTTTTTCTAAGTAGTAATAAATTACAGTATGCTGTTATTGCCTGCATGTATATTGTATGCAGACAGTATGGGTGCATTGAGCGTGATTAGACCAAAGTTTTCAAAGAGTTAGTGCTTGGTTGCAGCCAGTCTGTTTCTTCTTGAAAACATATGTTTTGTTTTATAGCTTAACTGTTTTACAGTACAATTAGTCCTGTCAAAAGGAGAACAATATTACAGGTCCTTCGTGCTTCTTAAGCGAGAGATTCTTTGAAATGTCAGATTGGGAAATATTTTCTTTTTGGCATATTGACAGTTATGTACCACTGCAGGCACTCACTTGTCTCAGATTCCCTTGACTACAGTTTGGATTGCCCTGTAAGAAAGTAAATGGCATATGTTGCTTTAATATTTCCCAACAACTTCCACATCCCCCACAACAAACTAATACCAAAATTCAGTTTGGCAGAGCTTCTTGTTACTTTACTGAAAATAAACAAGTATGTATTACTGTTCTTCACATCACTCCTGTCAACAATACATCTCCTCTGAAAGAAATCCTGCATTGAATGTCCATAACATTTGCACAAGAAAAAGTACTACAACGTGATGTCAATATTTATTGGTTGGAAAATAGTCTCTATCTCCCCTACATCCAGCATGAACTTGTATGGTTTCACACAGCTAATTGATTGCCATACACATTATGACAAGACGTCAAACTCTTTATTAGGCCAGATCCTAGTATTAGACCCTAGTAAATTTGCCACCACAGGTACAGTGTCAGACACGGTCAATGTCAGTGACCATCTCTCTCTGTACACAAGCAGACGTCTCACACATCAACTTCAGCATATTTATAAATCAGTCAACCTGTCCAAGTTTAACCTAGAAATGTGCATTGCTACCCTGTCTTCTATTAAATGGAACATTCTAAAAATCCTCCCCTTAGATGATATTGTAAATGATTTCAGTACAACTTTCCTAAATAGCCTTGCACCTCCTAGAAGGAAGAGACTAAGAACAAGTAATGCAATTTGGCTATCCAAAAAAGTAGATTGCTAATGCAAGATAGAAAAAAAGTGTGGAAAGAGTTGCAAAAATGTAAAACGTCACAATATCTCAAACTTCAGAATGCACTGCAAGCATGCTAAAAAGCAAATAATTGAAGACAAAAATATACTATAACATTCAGAACAGTAGTAAACACAACCCTAAAAAATTCTGGTCAGCCATTAAAGAAATCTTGCATCCCAGCCAAAAATTCAGCCATAACCTCTCTCCAAATAACTCATCACTCGAAACTGCAACATAATTCAACTTTTATTTCGTAGATAATGTAGAGTGCCCAACCAAGGATTTCCCAGCCCTGCACAACAGCCACATATCACCACATCCATTTTCACCTTCTGCTCACATCCTACATAAAAACTACCATTAAACTCAAACCATGCTGTACTTCAGCTGATTAGCTTCCATACTAGTACCTTAAAGTAGAAGCCAGTAGAATTGCCTGTTCCTGTCTTAATCCCTGTAAATATGTCAGTCCAGAATTCCCATATTCCCTCTGTCTAGAAACAAAATCACACAGCCTTCTATACAAAGGATGAAATTCAGCAGACATCACTTAATTTTTACATTTAGCAATCTTATCCCCCCTTTCCAAACTACTTGAAAAAAATGTTTTCAAAAACAATTGTTAAACTACCTCCTGCAGGAAGACCTGCTTTCCCCATACAGCACAGCTTCCGTCCCTCCCATAGTACTAACGTTGCATTTCCAACCTTTATAGGTACTGTCAGCAAAACGAGAGATAACGACAAACTAGTATCTTCCTTATTTCTAAATTTGTCTAAAGCCTTCCACACAGTTTGTCACAGCAAATGTCAACTTCATATGTCCTCACTAGGTCTATGTCAGCCCACCCTTCTGTGGTTCAAAAGGTACTTGTCCTAAAGGTATCAGTCAGTAAATTGGCACTCCACCCTCTCTCCATACCTCCCAATCACCACTGGTGTATGACAAGGCTGTATCCTTGGTCCTGTCCTCTTTAACATTCTCACCAATACCCTCCACACATACAACAGGCCTCCCCTGATACAAGATGCAATGACTCCACTCTCATATGCTCATCAAGCAACCTGGAACAGCTCAAAAAATTATTCAGGAAGCCTTAACAGCCACTGAAACATTGTTCACAACTCCTGTTTTTTTCTGTCTCTTCTTATTGCAGTTTGTGCTTGTATTGTACCAGCTTACATTTAATTTCTCCAAACTGGCTAAAATTTCTCTAAATTTTAAGTTATTGCCACATAAGTTGCATCTTTTTAATCAATATTGCCACATTTTCAAATTTGGTATAATTATTTAAAATTGTAGATGCTTTTGTGTTATTATTAAGGATTGTGAAATTATTTTTCTTAAAATGTTTTTATAGTACTTTGGAGTATTTCACCCCTGGCTTCCACTGAAAATGGGCACCTACCCAGTCAGACTTCTCCAGTAGTCAAACATCAATAAATAAGAAAGTAAATAAAATAAATATAGCAGGTGACTGTGAATTCAGTAGTTTACTTCATTTGTTCTTCAACATGTGGGTCCTCTGATCCACATCGGATCCGACACGGTCACATTTTCCAGTAATGGCTCCGAGCTCCATGCTCCTCCCCTTACCCATAATGTCCCAGTCTCCCTTCAGATCTCGTTTGTCGCCTGAGAGGAAGCAGTGTGGTCCAAGCTCCATTGTGATAGTGGTGTTCTTTAAAAAGTAATTTGTTTACCTTTTTTGGCTTTTTCTACCTATCTATTTCATTCCTAACCTATCTATACCTTTTTGAGGTTCTTCGTATTTTATTTATTTATTTATTTATTTAACATTTGTTGACCGGGAAAGTCGGGCTAGTTTTCACAGAGCCTGTTTTCAGCGGAGGCCCGGGGAGAAATGCTCCAGACGCATGCCTTTAGAATGTGGGAGGAAACCGGAGTACCCGGAGGAAACCCACGCGAATGCAGGAAGGACATGCAAACTCCACACAGAAGGCACTCCAGCTGAGAATCGAACTGGAGAATCTCTTGCTGTGAGGTGACAACATTAACTGCTGCACCACTGCGCCGCCCTTCATAGCTTTTTTCTTGTAGGTTTTTCTATCTTCCGTGATAGCGTGTGTGTGTGTGTTTGTGTTTCTTTTGGGGCCGGCTGAGGCATGGCAGACGCCCACAAAGCCTGGTTTCAAAAGGTGCACAGAGTGTGGCCATAAGCTTTCCCTGGCAGATGGCCACACTCTGTGCGTGGTTTGTTTGGGGGTGGCTCACCTCCAGTCCCCTGTCCTATTTGCGCTGGGTTTAACCCCAGAGCAGTTAAGGACAAGCGGGACAAACTGATTGTTAAGGGCCTGTTGCCCTCCTCTGCTGGGACTGAAGTCCCACCTTCCCCTGCTAAGAAAGCAGTGGCTGCTGCTTCGTCTTCCCCTTCCTTGGCCTCTGGGACTCACCCTCCCACCAAGAGGCCCGGGGAAGTGGATAAGGTCAAGAAGGACCAGCCTCGCAAGAGCTCCCCTGACTGCTCGTCAGAGGCCGGCCCCCTGCCAAAGGTTAAGCCTGTTTCCAGGCCTGTTACACCTTGGCTCAGGTCCCCGAGGTTCTCCCCTGAGCCCAAAGTTCAAGTTAGCCGGTCGCCCCCTAGGCCCTCTCCCCACCGGCTCTCCCAGCCCACTTCGGCGGCATCCTGCCACTCTACCCGGAGCCTATCTGAAGCGGAGATGGACAAGATGATGCGGAGGTTTATCCACATTCAAATCCAGATGGGGGTCTTGAAAGGGCCTTCTCTTTCCGGAGCGGGTGCCTTCCAGCCAGTATTTTGACCTATCACTCCTTCTCCAATCCGACCTGTAGTTTTGAAGTTGTTGGGTCTGAGGATGGTGAGAGTCAAGGGGTTGGCACCGATAGTACCCTGTACCTCGACACCGGCCAGTGCCTTGAGTGTGTCGGATCTGACTAGATCGGATCCGAGTTCTTGGAGCCGTAGTCTCGGGGTCGGATCCGAGGGAGTGCTCTCTGCTCCAAGCTTGTCTGAGAGAAGCATTCCCCTCAGCATCTTGGCTCCTAGAGGCTCGACTCTGACTCCCAGGTTGGATCGGGGGGAGCGACTTCCGCTAGTTCAG
This sequence comes from Protopterus annectens, assembly GCF_019279795.1. NCBI lineage: Eukaryota > Metazoa > Chordata > Ceratodontiformes > Protopteridae > Protopterus > Protopterus annectens. The sequence continues at coordinate 1,218,529,474 of NC_056726.1, forward strand.
CCCAGCAGGTTTACCCCCCCCCCCCCTTGGCATTTGATGTGGTGGAGAGGGTTCTCGCAGGGTTGAGGCCTCTGACTATTTCATCTTCAGAGTCCGTCCAGACCCCCCTGGCCTTGAGTGCAGGTCCAACCATCTTGCCCTCTCATGGACAGCCCATAGCCATTGTGCCGCAGGACATTCTGGTGTTGGAACAACCCACTTGCGAGACCTCCCCAGATAGTCCCCCTGAGGAGCCCCCCCCGCAAGCATATGTGTAAAAGGAGGCACTTGGACTCTCCCCCAGAGTCCCTCACCGAAGACACATACCTGGATGAAGGGGAAGGTTCCCCAAGATCACCCCCCGAGGAGGTCTCCTTTGGAGACATCATGGAGATATACTGCCAAAGAGGGGGTGGTCTGCCCCAAAACCAACCTCAGACTAGTCCGTGTTTCTGGAGGCATTTGGCTCAGGCCCGACTACCTCTTGGGTGTCCCCTCCTGCTAATCCACTTGTGAATTTGATAACATCTAGGGCGTGGAAGGAGCCAGAAACCGTAGAGTCAATACCCAAGCACCCAGACAAGGTCTTAAGCCCTCCCATGGACAAATTACACTGGCACAAGGGGTCCCCTGTAGATGCTATGGTGGTGGTGGCCACCAAGAAGGAACTCACCCAGGAGAGTTCCACGGTCTGTCCGCCTGACCGAGAGTTAAGAATGTTGGATCATTTTGGGAAGTGAGGTTATGCTTCAGTGACTTTCTGTGTGAGGGCTCTGAACTACATGGCGCACGTTATTTGACTCCATAGAGATCTGGTCAAGGAAATCATGGAGTCGACCCCAGGGTCCATGTCGGCAAAGGACAGGAAGACATTCAATGCACGAGTGGCCACCCTAAAATCTGTAGCCAACACGTCTATGCGTTTGCTCTTCCATGCCACGGAGGGAGCCACACGGGTGGTGGGGTCAGGCATTGCGTTCCGGCGCCAAGTCTGGCTCCACTTATGTCAATTTTTGGAGCCCTTCAAGGTGTCTTTTACCAACACCCATTATGAAGGTTCTTCCCTTTTTGGGAAGATGGTCAGGGAGACTTTGTTCCAGAGTGAGAAGGACGGGAAGACACTGTCTGCCATTGGGGTCCTCTTCTCACTGCCTCAAAGGTCCTTTTCCAGGAACCAGCAAGGCCAGAAGAAGATGTGGTTCCACAAGTCTCAGGCATTTTCCCCGGACGCTCAGGGCTCACCTTCCCCCAGAGGCAGAAGGGATTATGGCAGAGGGGGTCCTAGGAATTTCGGGTCCCGACAACCCTTCTCGGATAAACCTGGACAGCAACCTTGAGTTGCCTGGCTGTCCATCTATGGAGGCAAGTCGGGGGTCATCTGTCGCTTCACTCACTAGCATGGGAGTCCTTCACTACAGATCAGTGGGTGCTGCGAGTCATATCCAGAGGATATTTCATTCTCTTCAGGGATCTTCCCTCATCCAGCAAAGCCCTCCCAGGCGTCCCACCCAAGCAGTGGGAAGAAGCAATAGTACAGGTAGACTCACTGCTAAGAAAATGAGTCATCCAACCTGTCCCCCCAGACCGGTCCAGATTCGGGGTTTATTCCACATTCTTTTTAGTGCCAAAAAAGACGGGGGGGCCTCAGACCAATATTGGATCTGTCCCAAATGAACCTGTCAGTAACCAAGACAAAATTCCGGATGGTCACAATTCAATTTATCCTGCCTTATCTGCAGGACGGAGACTGGATGTGCTTGACTGACCTCCAGGGTGCGTAATATCACATCAAGATGCACAGGCACTCCTGGAGATTCCTTCGCTTCCAGCTGGGAGCCAATCATTACCAATTTCGAGCCCTCCCCTTTGGTCACACTACAGCCCCCCTGGGTGTTTACCAAGTTAATGGCAGTAGTAGCTGCTCACCTGAGGCTTCAGGGCATTCAGGTCTTTCCGTACCTGGACGACTGGCTCTTTACCGCCCCCTCAGAGTATCTGCTGTGTCAGGCCAGGGACTCCTTCCTTCAGCTAGCCAACAAGTTGGGCATTACGATCAATATGAACAAGTCTGCTCTTCACCCGGTTCAGATTCTAGATTTCATTGGGGCATGGCTGGACACAATACAATCGAAGGTGTTCCTCACCTCAGACAGGATACGCAGCTTGAGGTTACACGTCTTACACATTCTTCAGACCCATTTACCAACAGCAGAAGCAGTGTTAAGAGCACTAGGTTCTATGGCTGCCACAATAGGGTACTACAGTGAACACTAGCGGTTTAGTGGTCACTGTTAGACCTTCCTTTGTCTTTTCCAGTGAGAATTTCAAAAGTGTGCAGGGACTCCCTTTGGTGGTAGATTCAGTTCACGGATCTCCTCAAGGGATGTCCTTTTCAACCTCCTTTACCCCAAACCATGGTGACCACAGATGCCTCCCTACTAGGGTGGGGGGGCATTGCTCAGGAAGGACAGTCCAAGGCACTTGGTCCCCTTCAGAGACCTATCTGCACATCAGTATTCTAGAGATGAGTGGTTCTTCTTGTGTTGCAGGCCCTCTATGTTCATCTTCCTCTGGGAACGATTGCAATTCAGACGGACAACATGTCAGTGGTCTGGTATATCAACAATCGGGGGGGAACCAGATCTTATCCCTTATGTCGAGAGGCCATGAGAGTGTGGGAATGGGCGATCTCCACCGGCCGTTTTCTGGTGGCAACGCACATCCCGGTACGGTCCAACATTTTAGCGGACAGGCTCAGCAGATCTATCCTGATGCCTTATGAGTGGTCTCTGAAGCCTTCAGTAGCGGAACAGGTCTTCCTAGAGTGGGATCGCCCTTGCTGCAATCTCTTTGCATCTCCTTCCAAAGCGAAATGCAACAAGTTTTTTGCTCTAAACCCCCTGCCGGGGGAAGCCCCCAGAGACTGTCTGATTCATGCTTGCCCTCCTGGGCTTCTTTATGCGTATCCTCCTCTTCCCCTCATGTTGAAGTTTTTACAGAAAGCCTGAAGGCTGGGGAGCACTGTGATCCTCATCTCCCCATTCTGGACTCAACAGGTTTGGTTTCCCTTACTCAGGTCTCATCTAGTTGTTCCACCATGGACCTTGGATCCAGTCCCGGATTTGCTTTCACGTCCCTCGGGGATTCCTCATCCAGATCTGGACAGACTGAAGCTCACTGCTTGGCTGCTCTGGTTCCTATGACTTTTAGGACTCTCTGTCTCTCATCTCCTGTTAAGTCAATTCTGGTGGCAACTCATAAATCATCTACCAGAAACGTTTATCGCAGTAAATGGAAACATTTTTCTATATGGGCCATTCAGAGGTCTTTGCACCCTTTCACTGCACTGCTTTTGACGATTTTAGATTTTCTAGCTAGCATTTTTCATCAAGGCACTAGTTCCTCAATGGTGGAACTCCAGCTAGCTGCCATTTCTAATTTTCATGTTGGGGTAGACATGTCTTCGTTGGCTTCTTCTAAACTTTGTAAAACTTTTCTCAAAGGTGCTTTTCTTCTCAGACCCCTGGTTAAGGACCCGATTCCTCCGTGGGACCTCACTTTGTTTTTGCAGGCATTGGTTTCTTCTCCCTTTGAGCCTGTGGCATTTGTGGATCTACAATTTTTGACCTGGAAAACTGCCTTCTTGGTTGCCATTACATCTGCTAGAAGTGTGTCGGAGCTTCAAGCTCTTTCTATCAAAGTCCCTTACATGAACTTTCACAAGGATAAAGTGTCATTACGCACTAACCCGGCCTTCCTTCCCAAGGTAGCTTCGGAGGCCAGTATTAATCAGATTATTAATTTACCAGTATTTTTTCCGAACTACCAGAACAAAGGGTAATACAAATTACATTTACTGGACGTACATAGGCAGTTGAGGTTTTATCTGCAAAGGACTAAACCTTTCCACAAGTCTGATCAGATTTTTGTGTCCTGTGCCAAGCCCTTCTTAGGTAAACCTGTCTCAAAAGTGACTGTTGTTCGCTGGATTTCACAATGCATTGGCTGGGCTTACTCAGATAGACATTTGTGAAGGCTCATTTGACCCGATCTATGGCGATGTCAGCAGCCTTTTGGTCTAGGCTCTCTTTGGATGATATTTGTTTAGCTGCTACTTGGGCCTCATCTCACACCTTTATTTCTCATTATAAACTGTATTTAGGATGAGTAGAGCATCCTTTGGTTCTGCAGTGCTCCGGAATATCCTTCCATGATGGTCTCCCAAGAGTTAGGTAGCTGGGGACTCTGTCCCACAGGTTGAAGAACAAATGAAGTAAACTACTTCAAATAAAGAAGTTATGTACTCACCATAATGTTCCATCTGAGTAGTTCTACTTCATTTGGCTTCAACCATTCCCCCCCTCCTTCCCCCTAACCTTATCTTTTGGGATATGACATGTCCTTTGTAGCGGACAGTTATTACTGGGATCTTTGGTTCTGTCAGGGCTAAAGTTCTTTTGTAATGTTTGTGTTTGAGGATAAGGTGTTATTTGGTCGGGTATCTGATACCTCCAAAACTGAAGAAAAACAAACTGTCAAAAAACAAACCAAAAGGTTCCGAACCAGCAGGTGTAAAACTCCAAAGGTTTATTAGAAAATGTAAAAGTAAAGCACTTTTCGTCTCCCTTAGTTTTACACCTGCTGGTTCGGAACCTTTTGGGTATCTGATACCTGTTAGGCAGCAAACTCGATCTGAAGGGAGAAGGGAGATGGGGCATTATGGGTAAGGGGAGGAGCATGGAGCTCGGAGCCGTAGCTGGAAAATGCGGCCATGTCGGCTGATGTGCTTCCGAGGACCCACAGGTTGAAGACAAATGAAGTAGAACTACTCAGATGGAATGTTATGGTGGGTACATAACTTCTTTTTTTACTAGAACATTATCTGCTTTTACTGCCTTTTTCATAGGAGTGAGTTTTGTAACCATTTATAAGGCAGACACTTTGCTTTAAGTCTATATATTTGCTATGGTTATTATATAGGAATATAGGAACAATACTTGGCAAGCAATCTTGAGAATCTTAAGACTACACACCTTTAAGTAGACACACGTAAGTTCTCATCACCTTTTTGAGCACTTAATAATACCCATTTCCCAAATAAAACAGAGCCATACATGATAACCCTGGTGTAAATTTGTGTTGACCCATCCATACCCCACTCAGGCATTATAGATAAGCTCACCAGCTTAAATATAAAACCCTATGTCACTAGATGGGTTGCAAACTGGCTCAAGGACAGAACCCACATGGTTAGAATTGCTGGAGCCACGTCAGACTCCAAACCAGTTACCAGTGGTGTCCCACAAGGCTCAGTCCTGGGACCTCTGTTGTTCGGTATATATTTCTCGGAGGTACAGGCCAACACGGAAGGACTGTGGCTGACCAAGTTCGCAGATGACTGCAAACTAGGCGCCATAATCGACTTTCCAGCCAACACAAGCATCCTATAAAAGGGCCTCATAAAAACAGACAACTGGTGCCAGAGCCATGGCCTCAATCTAAACGCCAAAAAGTGTATAGTCATCCCCTTTGGCAAAAACAAAGTGCCCACAAATTACCACATAGGTGGTAATCCATTAAGTACGGAAGAAGTAATTAGGGACCCAAGTTGATAGCAATCTCTCATTTGAAAACCAAGTGGCCAAAGTGGTTAGAAAAACATTTTATATAGCCCACCTAATCATGAAGGGATTCACATCTAGATCAGGGGAGGTCATCGTGCCTCTTTACTCATCCCTCATCAGGCCCATAATTGAGTACAATGCCCCTTTTGGGATGTACCTTACCAGACACCTGCAGCATCTGGAAAGACCCCAAAAGTACCTCACCAAGAGGATCAAAGGGCTCAAACAGATGCCATATGCTGCCTGGTTAAAGAAACTCCAGCTCTACTCAGTGGCATACCGCCTGCTCAGAGGCGATCTGTGCCTGACGTATAAAGCCATGTCCAACCCGGAATTAATGAACATGCTGCACCTCAGAAAATCCAAATCCCATCGAGCCACGAGCTCGAGAGACTTGAACCTCAGCACTGAAATAAATAGGACATGCTGGAGGGACAGATTCATAACCCAGAGGCTCCCTTCACTCTGGAATAAAATCCCAGTCCAGGTTAGGCAGAGTCCCTCATTGACTCTCTTCAAGAGGAATCTTGATGAGTGGACGGGAGATCGTAGGTTTACCCCGGGTATCACTTCTGTGTCACTGTTAGACAGAGGCACAGTATACTAACCTCGAAAAAGTGCATAGCAAAATTCATTTAAAATGGGTGGCGAAAGCCAAACACACTCTGGCTAGGCTTACAAATGCCCTAGGGCAGATAGCCTAGTATGAACCTATGAACCTAAGACTAGCCTTGAAGGCAGCCAAAGCAGTAATTTGTTTGAACTGTAGTAGTAACTTATTCATAGGCTGGGAATATGTTGAGCAAGGAATCAGTCCTTCCAGTGAGTCTTGTTTATCTGTAGTGTAGATTTAACTTCCTAGTGCAGGTGTTTGCTGAGCCACTGCTTTTATGATGAAATAGGTTGTCAAGTAGGATTACGTCTTTTGTGACTCAAAAAGCGAGATGTAAGTCACCTTGGAGCAGTGTGTAGGCTGCTGAATATAAGGAGAGCTGTGCTAATCAGTCAGGATAGTTAAAGGATTTAAAGCCTTTAATTTTCTTGGTTAGAAATTTTTGGGGCCTTTCCAGTTGAGCTATAAGCTTGTATTTGTAGATATAAAAGGGACATTGTCTTTGCAAGGAAAGAATACATTGGCAGGATGACTTATTTTGAGCTTGCATCTATTCCCTTGGAAATTAACCGAGACAGAAAGAATGATTTCTTGACTGTAGTAGAAACATGATGATCAAATAAGAGAGAGAGAGTTGTCCATGTAAGCACCTGTTTCTTATGACCATGTCTGCCTGAAGAGAATACCATTTATAAAGTATTAAATGGGAACGACTTTTTGTTGAATGCTACTGTGCTGCACTTTTTTTGTATTTAACTTGAGACCATTCTGAGTACACCAGGTATGTGCTAATTCCGGCCCTTGCTGGAGATGTCTAGGATCTGTGGATGAGCCATTAATATTGCCCAGCTTGCAGTCATCAGCAAACATGGTCAACCATACTTCTGAGATATTGGCTAGGATGTCTTCAGTGTAAATGTCAAATAGGAGAAGTCCTGATACTGATCCCTGTGGTACCCACTAGTTACAGTTTTTTTGTTCAGAGTGGGTACCAGCAACTTTCACAATTTGAGATCTGTTGAATGCCACTTTGCAATCCAGTGGACAATACAGGGATTTACATGACGTTTTTCAGGAATACTAACATGGGGGACAGTGTCAGAAGCCTTGGCCAGATAAGAGAAGCTTCATTCACTCAGTAATCACTGCTCATACCCTGTGTAACTTTTTCAGAGTAACTTACTAAGTTCGGAAGATAGGACCTGTCCTACACAAAATCGGACTGATTTGGGTCTTGATTGTTTAAATTGTTTAGATCTGCATAAATGAGTTCTGTTGTGGTAAGTTCATTGGTTTTACTTATAAGGCCTGTGAAGCTGATGGGATTACAATTAACCAGGTCTATACAGTGGCTGCCCCTGTGTAGGAGAGTCATATTGTTTGTTCTGCAGGCATTAAGCACAAATCCTGTTGTTAGGCTTAATTTGAACAGTTTAAGTAGAGATTTGGATAGTGCACATTTGCTGATGATGTGATGCTGCTTGGTGAGTTGTCTGTTCCCGAAGAAGTATTATTTTCAGCCTTTGACAGGAATTCTATAACTCATTCCAAAGCAACAGTGTGGGTGGGTACTGTAGGGTAAAGTTAGCACTAAATGTGCTTATTTATTGGCTATATCCTTCAGATCAGAATGTGTGATATTATGGGAGAGCTCAGTGCATTATTGGGTTATTCCTTAATTTCCTAACATAACTGAGGAAAGTTTTGTAGTTTTCTTTGGTATCATCCTTAGGCTCATAATCTGCTTTACAATTTATAATAGTACTGTTAAGATGTTCTTCATGTTTCACTGTTGCAGTCATTACATTTGGGTAATCTGCTGGCAGTTTGCCCTCAGTTGGCCTGAATAACAAAGTCTTGGGTCCTGCGTCGGTTGCTGTCTCCTCTTCCATGACATCAGGTCGTCAGGGGTATAAAACATGCAGCCGACGCCATTTTAATCAGTCTTTCTTGCCGTGCAGTGCCCGAAGCAGAAGCAGTTCGCAAGTGCCGGTCGGCCGACTCCTGAAATTTTCCTATTCGAGTTTCAGAACCGAAGTCTTCAAACTAAAGCTAAGTACCCCGTTGGGGAAACTTTTTCTTGCTCCTTACCAATGTCAGTGAAAGTTAATAATTGCATTACTTGTGGGAAGCAAATACCTCATAAGGATTTTCATTTGTACTGTATTCCTTGCCTAGGCCTTGATCACAATGTGTCTTGCTGTCAGTTTTGTGCTAAATTTAACCAACGCACTATTAAGCGTTGGTATATTTTTGCTTCTAAATATTTTGGTTCAAGATTTAACTACCCTGAAATGTCATTGGTTAGCAATATGACTACTGGAGTTCACAAAAAATGCAAGGAAAGAGACAGAGACAGACCGTCAAGGTCCAAAACCGACGACAAGGCTTCTCCTAAGCCAGTCGCCTGTTCGCCGGTACTCAGTGAGGCGCTTTTGCAGCCCCTGATACCTGCTACGTTTGAGTCGCAGGCCTCTACCGAGACCCATTCGGATGCTGCGAGATTCGCAAAGTATTGAACCCGCAGATGTCTCTCCCTTGGATGGGTCCGGAGCCGCTGAGCAGGCACCGGCTTCTGAGGATGTTTTCAGGCCTCAACATTTTTACATTAAACCAACACCAGCAACAAAACGAAGGTCAAAAACCACTTCTGTGTCTAAAAAACCAATGCATGAGCCACGTGCTCAGGCCCCTATGCCTAAAAAACAGATGATCAAAATGGCTGAGGATTTAATTACCTTGATCAGGGGTTCCCAACCCCCCACCCCCCTGCTAAGAGGCCTAGGCAAGGCACTGATTATGAATCTTCAGATCAGGTTTCCATTTCTTCTGATTCCTCTTCTGATCAGGAATTTTCTATTCCACCCTATGAGGATTCGGATGCAGAGGAATCCATCCCATCTGCATCTCCTCCTGAGGATTACTCTTTTGGAAAGACTTTGCATACTTTAAGGGAACATATTCACTGGGAGAGTCAGGACTTCTCTGAATCAAAAAAGAGGCTTAGGGATTTCCTTCTTCCTCAGCATAGGCCTTTGGCAATACCTCCTGTATTAGACATTGTTGATGATGTGTTCTCGGAATCAAGCATGTCTCCTGATTCCCTGCCTCCGGCTCCTAGTAAGCCAGACAGATATTACAGGGTTCCTGGTTCCCACAAATTTATTTTCAAAAATCCAGCTGCTGATCCTGAGACTATTTCTCAGGGTCCCAAGGGTGTTAAGACTTCTACAGCCAAAAATCCTACTCCTTCTGATAGAGATTCCAGGGCGCTGGATAGATGGGGTAAGAAGGTGTATGTCTGCAACCTTGGCAATCACGGCTTTAAACTGCCAGTTTCATATGCTTAAATATCAACAATATGTTATGGGCTTACTGAAACAGAAAATGTTGATTTCTGATTGTGTGGAAAATAGAGTTAAATGATTTATTGCATTCAGCAGAACAGGTTGGAAGTCCTACTTTGATTCCTTGGAGGCTTCTTGTAGGGCTGCCGTTACTGGATCTGTGATTAGAAGGCATGCCTGGCTCAAGGAGCAAAATCTGCCTGATCATGTTAAATCTAAATTGTTGGATGCCCCTTTGCAGCATGATACTCTGTTTGGTAATAAGGCAGTCTTAAGAGGTTTTAAAGAAAATGGAAGACAAAGCTAAATCTATGCAAACTGTAAAAAATTTCTTGCAAGTGCAGCCATCCAGGTTCAGTAGGCACTGGCCTACTAAAAATTGGTCCTTTCTTGTGTCCAGCAGAGCCACTCAGGGCAAACCCAGGTGCTCTAAAGGCTCCAGATATCAATCACAGGTTTCTTACAGGTCAAAGCAATGGGGTGCCTCCACCTCCAAATCTGGAGGAAACAAAGCACAACCCTACAGTAAGCAGTCTCAATGACTTTCCTCTACCATCTCCAAGCACTTATCTTTTGGCAGCCCCCTTGGGGGGAAAATTAGCACTTCATGCTCAAAATTGGCAGTTAATTACCCAGGACAAGTGGGTATTAATCATAGTATCCCAGGGGTACAGATTTAATTTCCATACTTTGCCAATTCCAAATGGACGGCCGGATCTGCCACAAAACCAGTGGGCAGAGGCCCAGAAACAAGTCATGTCCCTCATGGATATGGGGGCTATTCAACCGGTACCAGAAAAGGAAAAAGGACAAGGATATTATTCAAGACTTTTCCTGGTACCCAGAAAAGACAATTCATGGTGTCCAATACTGGACTTATCGATTCTGAACACGTTCCTGGACATTTCAAAATTCAAAATGCTGACTTTACAACAGCTAATGCCTATGCTAGGCAAGAATGCTTGGTTAGTAACTCTAGACTTAAGAGGCATACCTGCATATCCCAATAAGGGAATCATGCAGAAGATACCTCCGCTTCAAAGCAGGTTTTTTGCATTACCAATTCTCTGCACTGCCCTTTGGCTTATCTACTGTGCCCAGGATCTTTACAAAGTGCCTGGCACCAGTAATTGCATTCTGCAGACAAAGAAACATTCAAATTTATCCTTATCTGGACGATTGTCTCATTCAAGCAGAGAACAAGGACACTCTTATTCAACGTCTGGCATTTGTAAAAAGGCTTCTAGCATGCCTAGGGTACACCATAAACAAAAAGAAATCCCAACTGGTACCCTCTCAAATAATTACATTCCTGGGTGCAAGCTTGAATACAACTGCCCAGATGGCTTTCCTCATGCCAGACAAACAAAGGCAATTGACAACATACTTCAAACAAATGGCAACAAAAACCCAGTTATCTGCAAAACAAATTCTGCAGGCTTTGGGGTTCATGGCATCCTGCATTCTACTAATTCCATATGCGAGACTGCATATGAGGAAACTTCAATGGTACCTAAAACGTTTATGGAGTCAACATTGTCACAACCTGGAAACAATGATTCCTCTCATTCCCTGCCTACAACTGGAGTTTCTTTGGTGGGCAGAGACATGTCACCAAAACAAGGGACTGTCATTCACTCTACCCCCTGCCACCCAAACCCTGACTAGAGACGCATCAGACTATGCTTGGGGGGCCCACCTGGCAGGGAGATAAATTCAGGGCAAATGGAGCCCAAACCAAATGCATCTGCATATCAAACAGAAAGAAATGCTAGCTGTTCAGAATGCTCTGACAGCCTTCAAGGACTTACTTCATCCAGGACAACACCACAGTTATTGGTACATAAACAAGCAGGGGGTACACATTCCTACCCCCTTTGCAAACTAGCCATGGCCTTGTGGAACACAGCCTTGACTTACCAAATACATCTTCAAGCTCAGTTCCTGCCAGGAAAGCAAAATACTCTGGCAGACGACCTAAGCAGAAATCTTATGGACCCGCACGAATGGAAACTGGATCCACAAATCTTCAGCATGTTAACACAGAAATGGGGGAGCCCAGACATAGATCTATTTGCCTCTCCCCAAATCTATCAGTTGGACAAATTCTGCACAGGAACTCATCACAAAAAAGCAGGGAAAGTGGATGCTCTATCCTTCAGCTGGAAAAACCTATCATTCTATGCCTTTCCCCCTCTGCCTCTACTCACCATGGTCTTACTAAAAGTCAGAGAGGAAAAACCAAAAATGATCCTAATTGGCCCAGACTGGCTTCGCCAGCACTGGTACCCACTTCTAAGGAATATGTCACACCTTCCTCTGTGGCACTTGCCTCAAACACCTCACCTACTGTCTCAGCAGAACTATCAGATTCTGCACACTCAGCTCCAAACTCTGAATCTTGCAGCATGGCTAATCAACTAATTATTCAAACCACATCTCTCAGTAAACCTGTGATGGATGTCATTTTGGAAGCCAGAAGGCCTAGTACTAGAAAATCTTATGCTGATAAATGGAAGATATTCTGTGCTTGGAACCAAGCACAAGGAATAGACATAGCAAAGCCCAATATTCCTCAGATTTTACAATACTTAACTGATATGCTTGACAAGGGCCTATCTTTTTCTTCAATAAAAATCCATGCCTCTGCCATCTCGGCTCATTACAACACAGAGCCTCCCATTTTTTCTCATCCACTGCTTAAACAGCATCTCAGAGGGGCCAAAAATTTAAGGCCTCCCAGGAGAACACAAACTTCTGCATGGGACCTCAATTTTGTGCTGGAAAAACTCACCCTGCCTCCTTTTGAACCAGCAGCTACTGCAGATATAACATTTCTATGTTGGAAGACAGCTTTTCTTTTGGCAGTCACTTCAGCAAGAAAGGTTTCAGAACTACAGGCTCTCATGGCAGTGGAGCCTTTCATTATATTTTACCCGGACAGGGTGGCCCTCAGGACCAATCCTTCTTTTATGCCTAAGGTGGTATCCAGTGTGGCTCTTAACCAGACCATTCACCTGCCAACATTTTCCCAAATCCGCAGAACAAAGGGGAGTGGATTTTGCATTCATTGGATGTACACAGACAACTAAGATTCTACTTAAACAGGACAAAATCTCTAAGAAAGTCTGAGCAACTACTGGTAGCATTTGCTGCAGGATCAGAGGGGAAGGCTATATCAAAGCAAACTATTTCTAAATGGATAAGCCACTGCATTCGTTTCTGCTATTTGCACCATGGTAAACCTACGCCCAAGGGGATCAGATCCCATTCCACCAGGGCTGCCTCTACTTCAGCAGCTTTTCTCAGAGGGGTCCCAACCAAAGACATTCTAGAAGCTGCTACTTGGAGCTCTGTTCATACATTCACAAAGCATTATCATTTACCTCTCTTCCCTAAATCCAGGGCAGGCTTTGCCACTGCAGTCCTGCAGGGACTTTTAGCGGCTCCTAATGCTGTTTAGTCCCATCCTCCCATCCATAGCTTTGGGATTCTACCCAAATGTAATGACTGCAACAGTGAAACACGAAGAACATAGTACAGTTGTGTACACTTACCATAAATGTAGATGTTCAAGTGTATTCACTGTTGCAGTCCGGGTTACCCACCCGCCATCCCCCATTCTATACCTTTTCTTTCTTTCACTATACACAAAAGCCTTTGTGGTGTATTTGCTTTTAGTTGAAGGTAAATTTTATGTTTCTAAGGTGCATTTATATATTTACATTTTATTTATATATATTTTTGCTCCCCATTTGGGGGGCACCTGACATCTGGGGCAAGAAAAACTGATTAAAATGACGTCGGCTGCATGTTTTATACCCCTGACAACCTGACGTCATGGAAGAGGAGACAGCGACCGACGCAGGACCCAAGACTTTGTTATTCAGGTCGACTGAGGGCAACCTGCCAGCAGATTACCCAAATGTAATGACTGCAACAGTGAATACACTCGAACATCTATATTTATGGTAAGTGTACACAGCTGTACTTTCCTTGATAGCATGTTTTACTGTGGTCTTTGGGTGGGAGAATGGGGATTTCTTACAACTTTTCACTAATTTTCTTCTGTCCACCAGAGAGGTTTATTCTTAAATTTACCATTATATTTAGGGTAGAATGCTACTGACTTTCATGTGCAGATGTTCATATGCTGGTAAAAATCCATAGCTGAATACAGCAGTCTTGTCAATTGGGTCCATTTATTTAGGGATTTTTGGGACTTTTGCCTAGGTCTCCTACAAGCTGAAGTTGGTTTGGCCTAGAGAAGCCCCTAAAGTAAGTGTCTTGTGGTGATGGGGGTGGTACCACTAGGCCTGGCAGAGAAAATGACTGATTTTTGGTCATATTTAACCAGGGATGAGGACATTTGGGGGACCCATATTGGAAGGGACCAGATCAAGAATATTAGAACGTCGCAGCTCCATGAAGCAGAGGAGTCAAGCCCTTGCTGCTCTCCAGATGAATTTATCTCGATTGCTATTTTGGGGTCATTTTGTTTTTTTATTGGAAAGTGCATTTTAATAAAATCAGTACGTTTTTATAATTTCTCTGTAATTCCTGGACACTTTTGTTGCTCTCCAGATGACCTGTGTTTGGTTAACAGCACAGCCACTGGAACAAGCCACAGCAGGGTGTGAGTAGGTAATATTAGCTTGCCCTTCCTGGAGGGAGGGAGGCAATCTAGGCTCGCTGCAATTAGCAGAGCCTGAGCTTAGCAAGCTTCATGTTGCATAAACAGTGAATTGCTTAGTCAAGAGGTTGCACATGAGTGGAAGCACTTGTGCATCTCCCAAGGACTGCTGGAGTTTGGGTATACTTCCATGCAGCAATGTGACACTGCACCAGTGTCCTCAATCTCCTAACCAGTTCTGGGTATGGGTCAGGTTTAGCTAGGGATAGCCCCAGTAAATGAGGAGGGGAGCTGTTGGCAGCTGATGGTCTGCAGTGGTGAGCGAGAAACAAAAAAGAAGGCTATTAGAACCTCTAGTGGGTAGTTTTACAATTTATTCCAGCACATTGGTATTAACAAAGTTTAGGAGACACTGAGCATATCCAATTTTAAAGATGCACGTATGCCAGTCAGTGCTTGGGTAATTTAAGTTTTGTTAGCAAGAAGGCATTTGTTTTGGTGTGTAACCCTTCAATGATGGTAAGGCAATTTCCATGATATTCTGTAGACTTTGATGGGGAACTGTTGCTAACAGTAAAGTAATAGTTGGAGTTGCATATGGCTGGTTTGAATCCTAGGAGCTCTAAGTTACAGTTGTGGATGATTTGATGTGAGGTCATGGTATTTCTTACAAATACACATACTCCTCCCCAGTTACCCGAGGGCCTGAAGGCTTAATAGGCACTGAAGCTTGTTGTAAAGAAGTAATGCCATTGCATTGAAACCATGCCTGAGTAACTAGACAAATATGAAAGTGTTCAAGTTGCAGGAGACCCTCAAGTTCTGGCATCTTTCTGGTTATACTTGTAGTATTAAGTAGTGCCACTGTGAGGTTTGAGTTTGAGTTTGCTATGTTGGAATGTCCAGGAGGAAGAGACTGCCTAAAAAGTCACTTTACAGGCTGCAAAGGCTTTAGCCAGTATGTGGAAGCCCTTAGTATGAGAGGATGTCATCCCTGGTGAAACAAGAAGTGTTGCCTTTCATCTCATCCCAGGCCAGTATGTAAGGGATCCTCTTAGAATGACACCAACTTCTTAGCCAGTTTTTAAAGCCAATCATCTTGTCTTGGTATGTGAGCAACATTGTTTGTGAAGTCAGTGTACTCCTCAAGATCAGTGTCTTTCCTGCATGTAACACATGCATGATAAGCTTGGTCTTGCCTCTCTGCGTGTCCCTCTGATGGAGAGCCTTAGAGCATTCATTCTTACATGGGCCACCACTACCTCATAATCATATTTGTTTAGCTTAAAGGATCTTAGGGTCCTTGTGACATCCTGGATCCTGGACAGGCAGCTTACAGTAACCCTGTTTTTTTCCAGTGTGTTAAGTGTGGAGTCTATATGTCTAACTATAGTCACCTACAACTAAAATATTTTTCTGTGTGGATGCAGACTTGGTGAGACTTAAGGCTTAGACCTGCTTTTCTGATGACTGCTGGGTGAGCTGTACAGATTTTCAGTATGTGTGAGCAAAAATTGGGTGGTGGTAATTGATCTGTCACTGGCGCACAACTGCTCCAATATGAGGTAAACAATGTTAACAGTTTGTGCAAGGGTAATGGTCTCAAATTAACTGTGAAAAAATGTAGCATAGTTAATTTTTGTAAATTAACCATTTCCACATACCTTATAGGTAATACACCCCTCAAGTCAGAGATTGTCACAAGAGGTCAAGGCACTCTTGTTGATAATTCCTTATTTGACCAGCATGTCTCCACAGTAGTTCAGAAAGCCTTGTATCTGGCTCATCTAATTTCCAAAGATGTCTTAATTCTGCTTTAGTAATATTGCCTCAGAGCCATTATTGAATGTAATGCACCTTTTGGTGTGTATCATCCAGATTCCTTCAAAGAACAAATGGTACCACAATTACCTGGTTAAGGGAACTAAACCTTCATCAGTAGATAAATAAGTTGTGCTGGCGAGATAGATTTATACCCAGCATTTCCCTTACCTGTGGAGCAAACATCCAGTACATATCAAGAAAAGGAGGACCCTTGCTTCCTTCAAGGTAAACCTAGATAATTGGATGGGCAGCCTTAAATTCTCCCTGGTCTATCTTGTTTTGCCCCCTCCTTAAGGCTGGCTAAGGTTGAAATGGTCTGCATACTGATTGCTCGTACATACCTGTGATGTCACTTTACATGCTGGAGACTGGTAATTTTGAGTTTGCTCTAGGAGGCTTTAGAATTTTTTTTTTACAGCCTCAACATAAGTTATGAACCTAGGGGTGGGTTGTGATTTATATGGCGGCGTGAGTCTATGATGCTTGATAGTCAGCTGATGTGAAAAGTTACCTCCATATTCCAGTTGAAATGCAATCAGTAAATTAATAAATTAAAAAGGAGAATATGGTTTCACTGTATGTAATAGGGCAGTAGTAAAATCAATCACAACAGTGCAGCTAAGCTGAGACAGAGAAGGCAGTGAAATTTATATCACGTGCAACATGAATGAAGATGTTGGCTTCCTGTTGCAGACTAGACTCTTGTATTGGTAACTCTGGTTAAAACTGCTTCACAATACTGTACTGAACTGAGCAAGCCTCTGGGTAATTAAAGTCTGTAGAAGTCCACCCCCGTAGAAGCTAGACAATCACAATCCAGCAAATTAAGAATGAGACACTGTAGTCCTTTACTGGAATCCGGTAGATGTCACATGGAAGCTTCTTATAGGTTCATAGGTTCATAGGTTCATACTAGGCTATCTGCCCGAGGGCATTTATAAGCCTAGCCCATTGTTTTGTGGCTTACGCCACCCCTTTAGTATGGGGAACTATACCCATTATTTTGCTGTGCCTCTGTCGAGCAGTGACACTGAGGTAATTCCTGGGGTATATCTGCGATCTCCCATCCATTGGTCAAGATTTCTCTTGAACAAGGCCAGCGAGGTGCTCTGCCTCACATGTACCGGGATTTTGTTCCACAGCATAGGGAGTCTTTGGGTGATGAATCTATCCCTCCAGCACGTCCTATTA
The DNA here is from genome assembly GCF_019279795.1 of Protopterus annectens. Lineage (NCBI taxonomy): Eukaryota > Metazoa > Chordata > Ceratodontiformes > Protopteridae > Protopterus > Protopterus annectens. The sequence goes on from NC_056726.1 coordinate 1,218,546,685, forward strand.
ATAGCCGTGTCGAGGTTTAAGTCTCCCGCCCTTGTGGCTCTGATGGATCTAGATTTTTGAGGTGAAGCATATTCATCAAATCTGGGTTTGACATGGCCTTGTATGTTAGGCAAAGGTCACCTCTGAGCAAGCGGTAAGCGATTGAATAGAGCTGGAGTTCTTTCAGTCGGGCAGCATAGGACAGATTTTTGAGACCCTTTATCCTTTTGGTGAGGAACTTTTGTGGCCTCTCCAGCTGCTGCAAGTGTCGGGTCAGATACATTCGAATGGGGCATTGTACTCAATCATTGGTCTGATGAGTGATGAGTAAAGGGAGACTATGACCTCCCTTGATCTAGATGAGAATCCCTTCATGATAAGGTGGGCAATGTAGAAGGACTTCCTAACTACTTTAGCTACATGGGTGTCGAATGACAGACTACTATCAACCTGGGTCCCCAGGTCCCTGATAACTTCTTCTGTGCTCAGTGGATTGCCACCTATTTGGTAGCTAGGGGTAACCTTGTTTTTCCCGAAGGGTATGACTATGCATTTTTGGCATTTAACTTTAGGCCGTGGCTCTGGCACCAGTTATCCGCTTCTGTGAGACCCTTCTGAAGGATATCTGTGTCAGATGTGTTTTCTACTATGGCGCCCAGTTTGCAGTCATCTGCAAACTTTGTCAGCCATAACCCTCCTGTGTTTGCTTGTACTTGAAAAGTAGATGCCAAACAAGAGTGGGCCCAGGACTGAGCCCTGTGGGACACCACTTGTGACAGGCTTTGAGTCTGACATGGTGCCAGCAACTCTGACCCTGTGGGTTCTGTCACTCAGCCAGTTTGCAACCCATCTTGTGATGTATGGGTTAACATTTAAGCTGATGAGTTTTTCAATGATACCCGAGTGGGGTATTGTATCGAAGGCCTTAGCCAGATCGAGGTAGGCTGTATGGACTGCCTTTCCCTCATCAATGGCTTTGGTGACTGTTTCAAAGAGTCAACCAAGTTTAAAAGGCATGATCTGCCTTTGACAAAGCCAAACTGGGTTGGATCCAAAGTCTGCAAATTCCCTATGTCTTTATTTATGAGGTCCATTATGATCCTCTCCATGGCTTTGCAGATAAGGCTTGTCAAGCTAATGGGCGGTAATTTCCAGGGTCTGTGGAGGCACCGCCTTTGTGAAGTGGGACCACAGTTGCAGTGCGCCACTCCTGGGTACGTATCCAGAGGTAAGACTTTGATTAAACAGCTGTCCTAGCTGTGGGTTTAATTCCTCATTGAGTTCGTGGAGCACACAGCCGGGGACACCATCGGGTCCCATGGATGCTGTGTTTTTGCTTTGGAGAGAGCAGTTCTCACTTGGGTGCTGGAGATGTTTGGGGCTGCACTCATTTGGTATAGATATCTCTCCTTTGGGGAGGGGAGAAGTTTGCACTGAACCTGTCAGCCAGTATGTTGGCAATGTCTGTAGGATCAGTAATCTTCACATCATTTTGAACTAGTTCTGAGCATATCTGGGAGTTTCCTCCTAGGTTTCTAACATAGCTAAAGAAGGCCTTATGATTGTCTTTTGAGTCTTTAGCTATTTTTCTCGAAATTTGCTTTGGATGATTTTATGAGAGCTCTTAGCTTTTTACTTATAGTGATCAAGGGTGTCTTACCTTTTAAGGATTTTGCTCTATCTTGTAGTAGCTTCCTCCTTTTGTTGTAGAGTTTGTTTATGGCTGGGGTCCACCAGACTGGACGCTTGCCTTTGGTACAAAGAGTCTTTGTTTTGCTTGGGATTGCCTTATCCATGCAGTCCTGCAGGTGCTGGTAGAAGGCGTTTGTAAGTGATTCAGCGGCTTGAGTATTGTTTTCCGCCTCGGGGCCTGAAAGGAGACCACACTAGTCTTTAGAAGTGTGAAGTCGGCTTTTGAGAAGTTCTTTACTGTGGTCTTTTTATTTCAGGTGGGGTGGGATGAGGACCTCCAGCGAGATTAGTTTGTGATCTGATCTCACCAGTGAGGGGTATACTTCCGGTGTTGAACATTGTGCTCCCATGTTTGTGATGATGAGATCAAGTATGTTATCTCCTCTTGTGGGAATGGTGACTAGTTGTTCCATGGCATTTGAGTTTATGAATTCCAGGAACTTTTGGGCTAGGGTGTTTGGGCTTGAGTAGTGTTCCCAGTCTATATTAGGGTAATTGAAGTCACCTAGTATGATGGTGTTTGGTGATACATTTATCCCCTCTAGTGTTTTCAGGAAGGCCATGTGAGTTTCCTGAGTTTGTGAGGGTGGCCTGTAACATGCTACAATTTGCAGAGCAGTCTTGCCTATGGTTAATTGCACCTGGATGGTCTCCGATGCATCGTGCGTTGCCACCAGTCTTGAGGTGTGGGTGTCCTTGATGAATATGGATACCCCCTCCTTTCTTGGTATTGTCCGGATTTTGGGGCCGGAACGCATGATATGAGGTAAAACCTGATAGCGCTGGGGTGCTCTCAGGAGCCTTGAACCAGGTTTCTGTCACAGCACAGATATCGATGTTCTCCATACTGAGAAGGGCCTCGAAAGTGCGTGCATTTTGAGATTTAGACTTCTGGCATTGAGCAGCATTACCCTTAGTTTTTTTCCTTTTTGTGTTCTAGGGTGGTAGGTTTAGAATTTGAGCCTTGCCTAAAAAAGGCACTATGGGGGTGGCAAGAGCCTTTGCCAATATCCGGAATCCCAGGGTGACAGGTGCAAGCCGTCCCTTGCGAAACAGCGTGGCTTGTCCAGCATGTCATCCCAGGCAGACAGATACTGGATCCCCTTTGAATGACACCAGTGTTTAAGCCAATTGTTAAAGCTGATCATCTTATCTCTGTATTGTGGCATCATTCTTGGTGAAGGTAGGATACTGCTCAAGGTCAGGGTCATACCTGCCTGGGCTACATAATCAGAGAGCTCCTCAATGTCTCTTTTCATGTAGTCCAAGGAGGTACGTCTCAGGTCGTTTACACCAGCGTGGACAATGACTGAGTCATATTTGTACCTGCTGTTGAGAGACCTGAGTGCTTGCGTTATGTGGCGGATTCTAGCCCGACAGGCAGCTTACTGTGACCTTCTCCTTACTCAGTCTGGTGAGCGGGACATCAGTGTGTCTGACTATGGAGTCACCAATGACTAGTGTGTCTGGCATTGTGTTTGGCCTTAAGGGCTGTGACTGTTTGACACTCTGACTGTGAGGTCTATGTGTTGCGGGTGTTGTGTTCTGAGGTGGTGGTTGTTTGGGTGTCTGCTTTGGTGGCCTCTGCTGTTTTGGTAGATTTTTGATCAGAGCCTCGAGTATGTCTTTGTGTGTTTATGTGTATGATTTGAGGTTGTAATGGTACTATGTGAGACTGGGTCTATAGTGTGTGTGGTAACCTTCTCCTCCTGACTGGTCTTGCCAGTCCTATGTTGAGAGAGCTCAGCCTCCAGTTTGGCCGTATAGTTGCATCTCTCGCATGTATTTGTGTTTTGTGGGAGGAGGAAAGGGTTGTTCTGTGTACATGAGGCAATTGAAACATTGCCTCAATATTCCCAGGTTCACCAGCTGAGCAGGAGAGGACACTAGCAACTGATCCCTCGACATGCTAGAAGGGTAGACGAAAAACTTTAAAAAGATTCCGGGGACGTGGGTGACCGAGAAATGGGGGTTGCCTTTTGGGGTACTATCTATGACAAGAGTGCCGTATCAAGGTAATAAGTACTGTAGGAGCAAGTGCTAGGTTTAATAGATAGAGAATAGTCTACTTGGAGTCAAGTAGAGTTGATCTTTTAGTTATAGGATACGCTGATTTGATCAGTAGTATAGTTCGAGGAAGGTAGTTTTAAGGAAAATTTGAAGAGTGGACTTTAGGTAGCCGAATAGCTTAAACCTGCTTAACCGCACTGCCCTAGTGTGCAACAGTGGCAGCTCAGCTAAATCGCTCTAAATCGTGCTAACGCTGCTTAGCACGCTTTATACCAGGGGCTGGAAAAGCTAGAAACTGGCCCAAAACGACCAATAAACTACTAGTTACTGGCTGAAACCTCACAAAACTGGACAAAGGCAGCTCAATGCTTCCCACTCCCACTGGTAAGCAAGGTAGCTTCCCTTCCCCAAATAAGGCAAGGAAACAGTACACAGGAACTACAACCAAAGCCCAGGAATCAGCAACTCTGAAACTGGACTAAACTAGTAAAGCAGGAAAGCAAGGTAGCTTCCTTCCCCAAATAAGGCAAGGAAACAGTATACAGGAACTACAACCAAAGCCCAGGAATCAGCAACTCTGAAACTGGACTAAACTAGTAAAGCAGGAAAAACAAGAGATATTTTTTCTTTTTTTTTTCTTTTTTTCACAAAACAGGCAGAAACAGGTACAGCAAACACTTATAAATGCTATGAATCAGCTACTACAGCTTACACAGAAGAATTTGCTACAAATACAGTCAAATAGTAACAAACAAGGATTCCAAGTGCAATATTAAGTTAAATGCAGTAAAAACAGCTTCAATGTAACAGAAAGGCAGGCGAAATACAGTTGCTAGGTATTCAGATGTGGAAAGCAACAAAAAATATACTTAGTATCAAGAAAAGTCGCTTATTCAGCTCTCTGCAGCCTGGATTACTCTGCTGGCCCACGTGGAGTCTGTGCTGAGTAGGTACAAGCTGAAAGTTTTATACCAGGGGGCTGGAAAAAGCTAGAAACTGGCCCAAAACGACTAATAAACTACTAGTTACTGGCTGAAACCTCACAAACTTCTCTCACAAGAGGCTGGAACTTGCAGGTCTAGTCCTTAGAAGCTGATGTAGTCTTGTAGGACACTGAATCAGAAGAAACCAAACCAGAAGAGGGCTGTGCAGTTTTCTTCACATTTTCTCTATTTTCTGCTGTCTTTGGAGAAGCCCAGCACTGAAGAGCAGTGAACTGAGCAAGCTTGTAGGTATTTAAAGCTTGTAAGTTTCTGCCCACACAGAAGCTGGTCAGTCAGTATCCAGCCACCACCCTTGCAGAAGCTGACCAATCAATAACAGGCATTCCAGTCAATCACTTGACCCCATGATTACATAGCTGTCACACAGAAGTGTCTACTGTCATCTGAAGCTGGAATTTTTCAGACTGAACTGAGGAAGCAGATGAAACCTTGTAGTGCATTGAATCAGAAGGAACCCAAATAGAAAAGAGGTTTGTATTCTTCAGTTGTGTTTGGAACAGCCCAGCACTGAAGAACAATGAACTGATCAAGCTTGCAGGTATTTAAAGCCTGTAATGATCTGCCCCATAGAAGCAGGCCAGTCAAAATCCAGATGATATCCTCACAGAGACTGGCCAATCAAAAACTGGTACTCCAGTCCTTCACAAGCTCAGGTAGTTGTCTTGTGGAAGCCTCTACTGTCACCAGAGGCTGGAACTCACCAGACCTGGTCCTGAGAAGCTTTCTTTAGCTTACTGGTCCTTGTAATATATTGAATCAGAAGGAACCTAGATGGAAAAGGAAAGGACTTTGTAGTCTCTTGTTGTCTTCGAGGTAGACCATCAGTGAAGATCACTGAATTGAGCAAGCCTCCAGGTATTTAAAGCCTGTAAGGTTCCAACCTCCACAGAAGCTGGCCCACCGAAGTCCAGTCAATTCCCTCACAGAAGCTGGCCAATCCAAACCAGGCACTCCAGTTCTTCACTGAAACCCAAGCTCCAGTTGCTGTTACATGGGCACATCTGTTCTCCCCAGAGGATGGAACACTGCAGACTATGTCCAAAGAAGCCAATTAAGTCATTGCAGGGTGTTGAATTAGTAGGAACATAGTTGAATAACGGTTTTGTAGTCCTTCTCTGTAGTCAGACGACAAGTTTCACAAGCTAGAGGTGATTTTGCCATAGCGTATTTGCTTGGGCCTCCACCAGAAGTTTGGTTGTGCCGCTTGGTTCTGTTGTGCAATACTATGAAGGCAGAGTCACTGAAATATCGTAGTTCATTTATTTATTTGCACATTTGTTAACCAGTTAAGTACAGTAGCCTAGTGACCATTTTCAGGCACAACCCAGGCCAAGATAGCAGATTTGCACTGTAAAGTTGGGTGTTACATTATGAAGTTAAGTTAAATATTACATGTCATCTTGATGACTGCAACAGTGAAACACGAAGAACATAGTACAGTTGTGTACACTTACATAAATGTAGATGTTCGAGTGTGTTCACTGCAGTCCTGGTTACCCTCCCTCCAGTCCCCTGTCTTTGTATACTTTCTACCTATCCTCTTTTTTAGCCATATCGTATGGAAATGGTATTTACTTTTTACTGGAGGTGTTCCACACCATTTGATTGCTTCCTATTTTGCGGACTCCTGACATCTGGGGCAAGAAAAACTGATGTAATGGCGTCAGCTGCATGTTTTATACCCCTGACGACCTGACGTCATGGATGAGGCGACAGCATCCGACGCAGATATGAAAAGACTCTGGTATTTGGGCCGACTAAGGGCTACCTGCAGGCAGATAACCCAAGTGTGATGACTGCAACAGTGAATACACTTGAACATCTACATTTATGGTAAGTGTACACAACTGTACTTTCTACCTTCTACAGTTAGCCAGTTCCATTTACTTGTAAGACATTGGTGCTTTTGAGAGAGGCTGAGATGAATGAAGCATATAATTCTATTTTTTATTTCTGTGGAGAGTTTGTATGTTTTGCTGCGAGTGTAAGGCAGTAACTGAGAGTGAGTATTGCAGCATGGATCATAGCATATTAATGGCAATGGCTTGTCTGGCAACTTTGGTTAGAAGATTGGAAATTTTGTAGGTGGACTTGTGAGTATTTTCTGAGTTTGTGATTCTGTGTGTGGTATAAATGATAGAGACTTATCTTGGGTAATGTCTAGGCATCTCTGCTGTTTGACATAGGCTAACTTTGTATTGGTGGGGTCAGTAATTTTGAGTGGTATAGTTTTAGACCGACAGATACCATGGCTGTATATTTTGTGGTGTTGAGTGTCAGTTTATTTGTGTATCTCCAGATTAAAGTTAAATATCTCTGTAAATGCAGCTTTTCTTGTGATACAATACAGTAGGGTGTTGAGGTTGGTTGGGTCCCATGAGAGGTTGTTTATAAAGAGAGAGAAAAGAAAACCTATTACAGAACCTTAGGGAACTCCTACTTTATTGGGAAGAAGAGTAGGGTTGCCTGAGTCCGTTTCTGTTGAGAATATTCTCCTGTCAAAGTAGCTGCTGAACCATAAGCAGATGAAATCAGGGATGCAGGCAATCTTAAGTTTTTGTGTCAGACTATAATCGGTGCATTCAAATGCTCTTTTTAGGTCTAGGAACATAACACCTTTGAGTTTACCTTGGTTCATATTATTGTAGATGACACTGGTCAGGGAGTAGGTTGTTGTAGTATGTTCTACATCTGGGCCAGAGTCCCATGTTGTCTGTGTGTAAGAATGTCATAGACTGCAGTGTACCGAAGGATTTGCTTATAGAGATTTTTCCCAATATTTTGACAATGGGGTCATGTTTCACTATTGGGTAGTAATGTTCAGCAGCTTTAGGGATAGCTGTTTTTGAAAGTGGGTAATGTAAGATAATTTCAGGAGTTGTGGGTACAGTTTGAGCTGTTAAGAAGAGATTTAAAATGTGTTGAATGTGTTGAAGTGGGACTGCTAGCAGGTTTTTACCTAGTTTTAGAAAAACATATTGCATTTTGTTTTGTAAAAGTGAGCTTTGACATTAGAGGGAGTTTTATTGAGCTCTTTTATTTTTTGTAATGGTTCTGAGTATGAGTAGTTCAAAAAGGTATGGTTTAGTTGGAGTGGGTATCGAACTGAATGTGATGGGTTTGTAATATTCTGTCTCATCATGTGTATACCAGCAGGAGGTATGCTTTGGTCACTTTTTTGGTATTAAAGATACCATGGCTTGATAAATTTTTAACTATGCTCCAAAAGTGATTAGGGTTTGCGAGATGGGAACATTAAAGATTTCTGTGGTGATCTGATTTGGCATTATTAGCATGTATTCTAGCTAATTTTCGCAAGTGTAAGTAGTGGGAGTGTTTCAGTTGATCATATGGGCTTTGCTTCCCCTGTATCCAGGCTTCGTCTGTATTCTTCAGAGGTCTGGGAATTTGGAGGTTAGTCATGGTGCCTTGTATGCCTTTAGCCTTCTGGTTTTGTGTGGACACAAAGTACTTTGGATGATGGTTAAAGTGTCTGTGAAAATGGATAGGGTTTCATTGGGGCAGGATGTTTTGTAAAGGGTGATCCACTCTGAACTGCTAAGTTCTGTCATGAAAGTATTGTCTAAATGTACTGAAATAGTTCTGTAGGAAACAACTGGGTGGAGGTTTTGGGGGTTCTGTGGTCCCATAGTCAAAGAACAGGACAGTGGTCATTTAATGAATTTGTAAGGACTTTGACTGCATGGCACTTACTGGGAAGATCTGTTAGTGTGGTGTCAATCAGTGTTTATTTGTTGGTAAGAATATGGTGTCTGGGTCCAGTGCTGACAAGCTGAGAAAGATTTCTTTACAAAATATACATGCGCAGCTTGGTTTTCAGTGTATCGAAGAAATCGAGGTTGAAGTCACCCATAATAGTTTATGTATTTTTTGTAATATCTGTGATTGTATCTAAACTGTTTTCAAATCGTGTCACGTTAGAAGGTGGGGGAATGTATACTGTAGCCACATAGATTTTTGTACTACCAGTTGTGGTAATCTGGGTAAGTATCATGTTTGGTGTGGTGTCTGTGGTTGGGGTTAAGGATGAGGGAAGGATGTGAGTTTATATTTGTTTTGACTCTGGCAGATACTCTTCCCACTTGAGTTGGACCTGGCCAGTTATTATAGAAAACAATGTCATTTTGTGCAACATGAGGAGGAATGTAAGATATGTCTTTTAGTTACGATTCAGTTTCTTAGAGAACTATTGGGGTGTGTATTTCTAACCATGCCTCCAGTTGTGCCATTTGTTTTTTTTTTTTGTACTACATGTGTTCATACTTGTGAATTTTAGTTGCTTTGAGGTAGCATTGTAGTGGATATCCCTCGACAATAGTAATAGTATAAAGGTAGTATATGATGTTGGTCTTGGAATGTGAAGGTAGGTCTATTAGGTTGGTTCTTAGTATTGCTTTGACTAATGAGTGTTTTTTTATAATGAATTATTTTTTTTTATTGTAGAATTTCATTAATCTACTCATTTGTTAAGTACCTCACACAAGTGAAGCTCCTCTGTTTTCATTCTAATGTCTTGTTTGTCCTTGCTGTTTTGAGGTATGAATTTGATAAGTGGCAACACTCAGCATTGTTAAGTCTTTGTTCTGCCACCAGGACAGTATGGTGGATAATTTTCCCCAGAAAAGCTACTAATGAATGAATAAAATGTAAGTTAGCTGATTTGTGTGACTGACTGCAGTCTTACAGCCTTGCATCTTCTGTGTTAACTTCACCAGTATATTTTGGCGGATGCCTTTCGCCTAAAGCAGGTTTTAATTGCAGGTGAACAGTCTGTGTTTTTTCTATTACAAATGAGTCCTCCTTTTCAAGCGTTCACTTGTATTGGGTATGTAATAGAACATGTGCTATACAACATAAGGGTATTGTGCCTGCTGGAGAGAGGCAACTTATGTACCATTGGGCTAGAGAATGGTAAGGAGGCGTGCGATTTCTGTCACAAACATATTGTTTGAGATTTGTTTAATGATAGTCCTGTTTGACTTCTGCTGAACCCTCATGGCTTCTGTTTATAATCTGCACTTGCTTGCTGTATTTCAGAAGTCGTGTCAATGCGTTTTCTACCATATCTTGGGGGACCTGTGCCATATCCTTTAATGTAAGAGGGATAAGGTTTACTTAGGCTGCTGTGAACACTGACCGTAGGCATGGGAAGAAATAGAGGTCAAAGCATCTGTATCAGACTTGGTGGAAGTTGAGTGTTTTGTAAAACCTCTTGGACCTGTTTTTTTTTTTTTTTGTGGTTTGTATAGATCTGTTTTACTGACTGGTTGCTATCCTAGTCTTTGTTTAATTAAGACTATATATCACTAGGCCCAAACATCTTCTTTTTCCATTTTGGCTCACATGCTGACCTGATACACTGCGAACAACAAGCTGTAGTATATGATATGTCTGGCTTCTTACAGAAATTTTTTGCTGTTGTCATTTTAAAAGCCAGTGTCTCTAGCTTTTCCCCTTATGGTACTCTAACTACCAAAGTCCCTCCCTCCACTTTGATTGCTGTTGTCAATTCTGTAAGCTAATTAAGTACTTTCCCACCCATTTTATTACATACATCCATAACTGAGAGCCCACTCAGCAAACAAGCATTGCACTTGAGCTGTCCTCTGTTACGATAAATCATAATTTTCATAAACTCCCATCAGCTTAGCATTCTTGCCACATTCTTAGAGGGTCCTGAATAAACCCTGTGCTGTCCTTGGAATATAAAAGATTTATCATACCATTTTGCACTTCATTTAACTGCTTTATCTTCCGATTTTTGCACTTTACATCTCTTTCGAGTACCCTGGTACTGTTTTCTGATTTGCTGAGAAGAGTACTTTTGAGAAGCTTTACTGACAATGTTACTTTGTATTGTACTGCTTGCTGGTGGCACTTTTGAGAAATGTTACTGGCAGTATTACTCTATAATTTGCTACTTTGTATTTTTGTTGGTAGCTAATTATTTAATTCCTGCAGTTTTGGCCCTGCTGAAGGGATTCTGCACAGTTTCCTTTGTTTTAAATGATTGTATAAATTCATTGTGTTTGTGAGGCTCTTGGCTGATTCACATAGAGCTTAGCAATGCTTGGTGTCCTTGTCTCTGCCTCTGAAGTCATTTTCTTGCATTACTTGCCATCCCACAAGCTAAGTACTTGTTGTTTGAAAATCATGCTTCCAGAAGCTATTTTAGTGATTGACTACTTATTTGTTTTATTTGTGCATTTGTCTATATTTAAGGCTGAAATTACTGCATTTGCTCAAACTTACTTGAAATTGCCTTGTTGGTGGTATCATACACTCTCAAGCAGTCTTTTTGTGCTTTTACATTAAGAGGACTGTGATATTCCATCTAGTGGCAGTAAGTGGTGGCCTGATCTATCTTTTACATTAAGAGGACTGTGATATTCCATCTAGTGGCAGTAAGTGGTGGCCTTATCTATCTTTTACATTAAGAGGACTGTGATATTCCATCTAGTGGCAGTAAGTGGTGGCCTGATCTATCTTTTACATTAAGAGGACTGTGATATTCCATCTAGTGGCAGTACGTGGTGGCCTGATCTATCTTTTACATTAAGAGGACTGTGATATTACATCTAGTGGCAGTAAGTGGTGGCCTGATCTATCTTTTACATTAAGAGGACTGTGATATTCCATCTAGTGGCAGTAAGTGGTGACCTGATCTATCTGAGTTGGAAAACATAGAAGTTTACCTGTAAAACTAGTACTATGACGGTAACATGCAATTTTTTGACACATTGCTCAAAGTTAAGCTCAGACCAGCCAGCTTGCATGTCAGATAGATAGCACTAATACCATATCTTAGCATTATTCACCTCTAGTCCCTAACCCTAGAGACTACTGTAAAACCCAATCTTCAGACTTTAGTAGCCCACCCTAATACAGGTCTGGACAACATGCAATTTGCAAATGTCTCCATAGCCAGCTTGGTAGATATGGGCATCCTGAGACAATGTAGAAATTGTCTTGTGTTCATAGACAACATTTTAATCCTTAAAGAATCCAACACAGTATGTGAAAGATATACATACACACTTTTCTTGGAAGCAAAAGTCTTGCATACAAACAAGGTTGTCAAGAAAACACACACTGCATTTACCACACAGTGTCCACACACACAGACCATCTTATGCTGAGGCACTAAAAAGCAATCTCCCCAAAACTCAATGGCTTCTTAAGCCAGCAAACAGCAGTACTTATCAGCAATCTCTAAGCAGACGTGTCCAACCTGCGGCCCGTGGGCCGCATGCGGCCCTCAACCTCTAACTGCAACATCGATGTACTCATACCCCAAAACACTTTTTTGCTTTGTGTTTTCCGCTCCCGTGACCTGTAACACTAATGTCGGTGTGCGCATGTGCCAAAGCACCCTTCTAGTTTTGTTTTTGTGCCAAAAAAGGGTCAATGTGTTTACGCCATTATGTTGCGCTGAACAATCAGTGTGTGTGTTCTCGCTGAAGAAGAACTCGTGTATAGATTTGCCGCCATTGCCTTTGAAAGGGACAACACTTACCTGTGTTTACAGGTAAGTACGGAGTGAGTGCATGCATGAAAGCAGAACTGTGTGCGTGAAAGTAGAAGAGTGTGTGCGTGTGTATGTGTGTGTGTGTATATGAGTGTATATGTGTGCATGACAGAGAGAGACGCATGCACAAAGAGGCTAACAATGATCAATCTACCTACTGAACACAAACAAGTTAGCTCACAAATATATTGTACATTAAAAGTACACTTACATTAAATTGCGGCTTTCCCGACAGAGAGAGTATTGTTTGAACATGAACTCATACCTCTTAACTGTATGGATTTTCAAAGAATGTCTGGATTTTTGCCTCATCTTCCAATTTGTGTCTTTTGCTTAGGAAATAAAAGTAGTCATCCAAGGTAATGCAATTCCAGGGGGTAAGAATGAGACAGCGGCCTAGGGTTAATGGGTCAGTAGTGGATTGACTATGTGGGACTGTAGCATATAAAGTTGTATTTTTATTTTAGACAAAAAAGCACCTAGTACTGTTTGCACCTAGTGCGGTTTTTTATTGGTGGGTTCTAAGCAGTGGTACATGTGGTACAACAGTAAGCATAGCTTTGGTGGATCATCAATACTGGCAAATCAAGTGGGCACAATGTCATTTTTTTAAATGTTGGGGGTTTTAGTGTGTATGTGTGTGCTTTGTGTTGGGAGTGCTACAACAGTTGTTGTGTTGTGTCTTTCGGCTTTTCCCAGTTAGGGGTCGCCACAGCAGAACTCCGGTCCGCTAATGATTGGCAGTAGATTTTTATGTGCAGAGTTGCCGGCCCTGACGCACAATCTTCAACGAAGGAATGCCGATTCATGCATGTCTCCACACAAAAGACGCTCTAGCTGAGAATCGAACAGGACAACGTCTTACTGTGAGGCGACAATGCTACCGAAGCACCACCTGCAACAGTAGATGATTATTAAAGACAGAGACTTACGGACTGTGAAGAATATGTTTCTTTGTTTCAAAACCTGATACTTTGGTATGCATGCCAAAAGTAGATTTTTAAGACATAGCTTCTTGCCATTTACAGTGGATGGATATTTGCATTTAATGGACAGTGCTAGCAGTATTAGCGTGGGCCTGTGGGGTTCTGAAGGATGCCAAGTCTACCACTGCCAATGTCTTGTAAAGTGACCTGGAAATGGATATTGGAATGTGACTGAAAAAATATAATAAGGGGGCTTAGAAATATAGTTTAATTAAACAAGTGTATTTTCAATTTACAGGCCATAATTTAATTTATTTCAGGTAGTCCAAAAATGGTAGATTGTATACCATTCAATACTGACGTCGGGAAGTTGAGAATTAAGCCTACAGTTTCACTTTTGCTTTCTGCTTGTTTGCCTCCTGCTACTCCACCTATCTGGTTGCATCTCCGGCCGCAAGGTAAATCAACCACTGACTGGTATTTTAAGCTGTGAGCTACGGCAGTGTTACTGGACTTGAATTAATTCCTTGTGAGCCTATTGACTGGTATTCTAAGCTGTGAGTTACGGCAGTGTTTATTGTGACTTTGTGCGAATTCCTTGTGAGCCTCATACTCATTACTTTGCTTTGCCATACTGCTGCGACGTTATGCTAACAGTTTTATTCATATTGTTGATGCACTTCTAGTGTTCTCTCTACAGTGTGTTAGCGTTTTTGTTCACAAAAAAGCTAGAGGTCTGTTTACTGCCTGTATAGTTATAATTCACATTGCTAAGTTTAGAGCTGCAAAGGTCTACAGGTAATGCGGATGCATTTCTAATGTTTTGATTGTATTTAACTGTCTTGCGACTATAGCAGATGTTGGTTGCTTATATTACCCTGTTTGTTTACTCCCTTGCATAGTATAGAAAGGCGACAACAGTCGAGAAGTGTATAGTTGTAAATGACCGCACGTGTTGCTGACGCACTTACAACGTTCACTTACTATCAGTATTGCGACTAGGTCGGTCACTGTTTGCTTACATTATATAGTACTGGTTTAAGTATCTCGCACATAATTTTAGGCATCCCGTCTAAGCTGCTTTAGTGTTTTGCTGATAGTGTTGTAGAACCAAATTGAAATACTTTATATATGTAACTGTTTGATCTACTGGTATCTCGACTGCATCTTATTCTCTACACATCACTGTATTGTAATCTGTGTTTCCTAATCAAGCCTAGATATTCTAACCTCCTTCTCTTACTCACAGGTAGTCCCTCGCCCTAACTACTCGCGGGTTCCCCAGACACTACTCGCTCACCGCTGCAACTGCTCGGACCAGAACAAGGATTAAATAAAGTCAACCCTATCAGTACATTTCTACAGGGTTAAATCTGAAGATTTCCTCTTTGTTAAACAGTATCACACTAATCTCAGGAATCTGGCTATGCTGCTACATTAAGTATAGCCCTAGCTATAATTACCTGAGCTCTGCTACGGTACTGTACAGCCATTCTTTACTGTTTAAATCACTCCTGGCAGTGGATGCCCTCGCCCTAACTACTCGCGGGTTCCCCAGACACTACTCGCTCACCGCTGCAACTGCTCGGACCAGAACAAGGATTAAATAAAGTCAACCCTATCAGTACATTTCTACAGGGTTAAATCTGAAGATTTCCTCTTTGTTAAACAGTATCACACTAATCTCAGGAATCTGGCTATGCTGCTACATTAAGTATAGCCCTAGCTATAATTACCTGAGCTCTGCTACGGTACTGTACAGCCATTCTTTACTGTTTAAATCACTCCTGGCAGTGGATGCCCTCGCCCTAACTACTCGCGGGTTCCCCAGACACTACTCGCTCACCGCTGCAACTGCTCGGACCAGAACAAGGATTAAATAAAGTCAACCCTATCAGTACATTTCTACAGGGTTAAATCTGAAGATTTCCTCTTTGTTAAACAGTATCACACTAATCTCAGGAATCTGGCTATGCTGCTACATTAAGTATAGCCCTAGCTATAATTACCTGAGCTCTGCTACGGTACTGTACAGCCATTCTTTACTGTTTAAATCACTCCTGGCAGTGGATGCCCTCGCCCTAACTACTAGCGGGTTCCCCAGACACTACTTGCTCACCGCTGCAACTGCTCGGACCAGAACAAGGATTAAATAAAGTCAACCCTATCAGTACATTTCTACAGGGTTAAATCTGAAGATTTCCTCTTTGTTAAACAGTATCACACTAATCTCAGGAATCTGGCTATGCTGCTACATTAAGTATAGCCCTAGCTATAATTACCTGAGCTCTGCTATGGTACTGTACAGCCATTCTTTACTGTTTAAATCACTCCTGGCAGTGGATGCCCCGCTCCGCTTCGCCCGCTCGGGCTCCGCCGCCTCCCTCCCTGCCCCATATCCCACCCGCCCCCAGTACCCCTACATTTAAAGGAAAAGCCAGACCCTCCCACATTCCCCCCTCGCAAATCCACAACTCCTGGGACTCACCCTACTCCTCCCACCTCAAGGCCCACCCACCTTAACAAGTCTAACACCAAACCTCCTCCCCCTGCAAATCCACAACTCCCGTCACTCACGCTACTACTCCTCCCACCTCAAGGCCATCCACCTTATCAAGTCTAACACCAAACCTCCTTCCCCTCTTCATATCCTATCCCTACCACCAGCATGGCTAAATACATATATTTCATGGCCCCTCTTACAACAATACTACTCTTCACCATCTATTTCTTAACTAAGTATGAAAATCAATCCTTGGTAGGAATCCTCTTCCACAAGGGCCACACTAACTCCCAATACCATCTATATGTCGTTCCTATTACACCTCCACTCTACCAAGACAAGACAATGTCCCCCAAAGTAGTCCATCTCACACTTCACCACCCCAAAACTACAACTAACATAACCAACCTCAAATTGCTATTTAAATTACAAAGATTTCTAGTTTACCTGAAAACTAGAATAATCATTGATGGTGACATCCATCCTAACCCAGGCCCCCCTATAATCTCAAACCCAAACCCCTCTAACTTAATCTATAAACCGTTTGACTCCTTGCTTATACTGCATCTAAACCTTAGAAGCATTAACAATAAAATTCACATCTTACATGCAGTGATAGCTACTCATTCACCTGACATTATGTGTTTAACTGAAACCTGGTTAAAACCCTCCACTAAGGATCAAGAGATCCTTCCACCCGGTTATAATATCTTCAGGGCAGATCGTTTAAAGAAAAAAGGAGGAGGAATAGCTGTTATGTTCAAAAATACCTTAAATATCCATAGGAATACAGTACAACCTCCTATAATCTGCAACCTAGAACTAATTGCCCTAAAAATTTGCCTTAACACTCAAAAATGCCTTAACCTCTTAGTCACCTATATCCCACCGGGAAGAATATAGAAAACTTAGAGCAAATCTTGTGCTGGTCAGCCACCAACTACCCACAAGAAACCATAGTACTTGGGGACGTTAATATTGACTGGTCTCTCTGCTCCACCCATACTACCCCACAACCCATTAACTTATATGTTTTTTCCCAACATATCCTAACCCCAACCAGAACAGGCAATTCTCTCCAAAAAGAAAGCACTATTGACTGGATCCTTACCAATAGGGACTCAAGCAACTACACTACTGGCACCCTTCCCAATGTCCTCAGTGACCACCTCATAACTTATATTATTAAACACAAATGCCCTACTTCCAACCTTCCTGTATATAGACTAATCAGAAACAAAAAGAAATTTATCCCTCAACAATTTCTAGATGAACTAAAATCCTGTAACTGGACCTTATTAAGAACTCTGCCCCTCCAGGAGAATGTGACCTACTTTAACAACACATTCCTAAAGATACTTGACTCACATGCCCCTCCTAGACAAATTAGATCCAAAATACGCATAGCTCCTTGGCTTACTAGAGAAACAAAAATTAAAATTAAACTCCGTAACCAAGCCTGGGTCAAATGGAGAGCAACAAAAACCCCTCAAGATCGAACCAAATTTCAACAGCTAAGAAACACAACCAAATCGGCCGTTACCTTAGACAAAAAACAATACTTCTGCCACCTCCAGCAGAAACACAAGAATAACCCAAAGAAATTCTGGGCTAGTTTCAACAACCTCCAGCACCCAGGAAAAACTACTACCCCAACCCCCGAAAAGCTCATTGAGCAAGGGCCGGAAGAAATAGCCAATTCCTTTAACTCTTACTTCACCGAGACAATCCAAAACCTTGCCAGTCAACTAACCTCCTCTCCCCCATCTGCCACACAACCCCAAGTTGAGACCCCTACCCAGTTTACTTTTAAACCTGTCTCCACATCATACATATATTCTCTCTTAAAAAAACTTAAACCAACCACTCTAGCAGCTGATCACCTCCCAGCAGAATTCTTACAAATAGCGGCTGAAGTTATTGCATACCCTATATCCATCCTTATCAATAGAACCATTACGAGTTAGTATTCCCACTGTATGGAAGATATCCTACATCATCCCACTTCACAAAGGAGGCACCTCCACGGAAATCTCAAACTATAGACCAATAGCTATACTGTCCCCAATAGCAAAAATTATGGAAAGATGTATCCACAAACAACTTCTTCACTACCTAACGTGCAATCATCTCCTATCCAACACCCAACATGGCTTTCGCCCCCACCATAGTACAACCACTGCCCTCCTTTCCTTTTTCGACTCCATTAATAACAATCGCAATAGTAAACTTATATCCTCCGCCTCTTTCTTGATCTGTCAAAAGCTTTTGACATGGTCAACCACCAGCTCCTACTGTCCACCCTTGAATCCTTGCATCTGGACACCCCAGCTCTAACATGGTTCAAAATGTACCTAGCTGATAGGAAACAGGCTGTCCTATGGCAAAATAGACTATCAGACCTCCTTCCCAACACCATTGGTGTCCCTCAAGGCTCAATACTTGGACCACTTCTGTTTTCCATCTTCATTAATGACCTTCACTCAGTTATCCCTCAGTCCACCTGCATACAATACGCTGACGACTCCACCTTAATCTGCTCTGATGCCTCCCTCTTCAACCTCCAAACCACCACTCAACTCTGCTTTTCTCTAGTTGAAAAATGGTTTACCGACCTCAAACTCCTACTCAACCCAACCAAAACCAAATTACTATTATTTTTTCCCAACGTCTTCTCTACCCCAGTTAAAGAACTCCCAAACACAGATAGTAATGCCTTCTGTATCAAATCCAACAATGGGACTATCATAACCCCTGTCACCAATACCAAATTACTAGGAGTAACTATTGACCATAAGCTCAAATTTGACATACACATCACCCAAACAGTTAAATCTGTTAACAAAAAACTTGGATCCATGTACAAAATAAAAAATTATCTTACTCCGACTGCTAAACTTACCATTGCCCGCACATCTCCTCTCTACACTCCTCTATGCCTCCCCAGTCCTTTCTTTCCTCCATAAACGTGAACTAAACATGCTCTCCCAGGCCTACCACCACATTACTAGATTTATAACAGGTTCTCCATATCGCACCCACCATTGTCATAACCTGAGGCAACTTGGGTGGTTGGAACTGCCCAATCTTCTCAAACTAAACCAACTCTCTGAAGCATGGAAAATAATTAACCAACCAGACAGAACCCCCGCTCTGTGTAGCATACTGATACCATACACTAACCTAAATAGTCTCCGATCTTCCAACAGCATCCAGATCATAACCATTAAAGCCAATAATTCTGGTGGCGATGCCCTCTTCGCCAACTCCATTGGCAAGCCATGGAACGCCCTCCCAATCTACCTCAGAAATACTACCTCTCACAAACAGTTCAGTTCAAAAAGAACCTTAAAGAATATCTCAAGACACTATGGCTATGCCCATGTCCTGAACCTGATTAAGCTAATATTTCATACCTTCACACCAAATCTATCCAGACCTCATCTCCTAATTCTTGTTCCCTTATCACTTATCTGGAAATACATTTTTACCACAAATATAAGATGGTGACTCTTGAACTTGATATACTCTATTAGTATATTATATTTCCCTGTCATGTTTTACCAGATGATTGATCTTTGTCTCATTATACTTCTATGTAAATGGACTTTTTTTACTAACCTTGTAAATGTACAACGTCTACTTATTTTTACTTTTTGTAACTTGCATTGTTATAACCTGGATTTTTTATATAACTTGTTTTGAGATTTTGTGTTTTAAGATTATGATTGGAGCTTTTCTCCTCGGGCCTCTACTGAAAAAGGATATGCATCCAGTTGGACCAGCCCGGTTAACAAATGTAAAATAAATAAATAAAATAAATAATAAATACCATTAGACTTAATTAGGGAGAGCTGTCATTCTAGGGAAATAAGCAGCCCTAGTTTCAGTGAAAGCTCTGTGGTTGCTTGCAGGTAGGAAGTTGCAGGATATTGATGCAATGTGTTTTATTTATTATTTTTAATGCATTTGTCATTTCATAGCATGGTTTTCTTTGTTGCAAAAGAAGGCAGGACTGAATGAGCCATATAATGTTTAACTGACAATGATGGGATAGAAAGATTATAAGTGATGTATAATGTTTGCAGCTACAGTAGTTTCAATGCTGTCTGTAATGCATAACTATTTTTGGGTCTGTGTCCCACTTTTATTTTTCGCTTTGTCCAGATTTCTTGCTATAAGGTTGAGATGTATGGTTCCATACTAAATCAGAAGGGTGTATTTACCTTGGAAGACTTTTCGGCATAATTATGAGAAACAGAGCCTTTTTAATATCTCTACTTATTTCCAATATAAACTGCCACGTAACCTTGCAAATAACCTTCTTATTAAGCTACTTTACTTCTTTTGGAATTGACAGGTATGATTCATCAATTCGGACGTAAGCATAGAGTGCTAATGTGACTTTGATTTCTTGCAGCAGTCTTTGGCATACATATCACAATAACTTTTCTGTGTTTCTGGGTGTGTAATCAGTTTAACAGTTTTAAAGATGTTTTCCAAAAATAAATAAATACATATAAATAACAAATAATCCTCTCTACACTTTGAGCTATTGACAAAGTCTGGGAATTTGTTTTTTTTTTCAAAAGAGAAGGTCAGCATTACAGCTCAGTAAACGGTCAGTCTGTGAATTACTTCTGCACAAATTAAAATGTCTGAATGTCAAATGGCTTTAGATTGGAGGGAAGTTTATTTTTATTTATTTTATTTTATTTTACATTTGTTTACCGGGAAAGTCCGACTGGACACAGGTCCATTTTCAGCGGAGGCCCAGGGAGAAAAGCTCCAAAAATAACACAAAACAATATAATACAATACATGAGAGAGAGAGACAGCAAATCATGGATGTAGTACTCATACAATATGGCAGAGATTACATCTCGTAACAGTGAGAATCATTGAGGTACAGAATAAACATAAAAACATTTTTTTTTTTTTTTTTACAGTTATAATTACAGCAAGGCAAATATCAATGAGTTAACAAGTTTTCAGTAGAAAGTTGTTTGTACATAGCTGAAGCTCTGAAACAATCTTTTGGTATGGATTAACCTGGGTGTGACACAAGTTATATGTTTACACCAGTATGTAGCACTGGTTTTCTTATTGATTTACTTTTTGCCGAGCAGTTGTTGATTTATTGATGGTCCTTTTGGTGGTGGGAAATTGCATGGAAGAATCCATCTCTATTATGATTTTTTTTCAGATATTTTGATTTCCAGACAATTTCATTCAGTGAGTGGGGGTCATGTGATTACTGAGGTTGCCTATTTTACAAGTAGGGGCTTCTTTTTGTGTGTGTATGTATGTGTGTGTGTGTAAGAGAGAGAGATTTAATATGTATACTGAATATATTTTTGCAAATGGAATTCTTAATTAATCAGGCCCCCCTTTTTGGGCAAGTAGACTTGAGTAACCAATATTAGATCTTAGCCATCCAGCTGAGAAAGGTTAGTATGTGGATTTTCCATCTGGTTTGATGAAAGCTATGCTACTTACCCAAGGACTACATGTATGGCTATCCATCCAGCCATCCAGTTGTCGTGTTGCTGAACTACATTGTTTGATAATGAGAGGAGCTTTTTACAGAAGTTGAAGGTTTTTGTGTCAAGAACATGTCCATACAAAGTGGCGTGTTTATGTTGCAGTGAAGGCTGTGGTCTTTGTAGTGAGCGTTTTAAATATAACCAGTATTTCTGAAGTAGAGGAAGTCTCTTAAGGCAGGATCTTTCTTAGCCTGGAAAGCAAGCCAGTGATGAAATTTATAGGGGCCAGTGAGAGACAGAGTAAAGCAAGAAGCTTTTTAGTCTGTTTGGATAACTAAGTGAACTTGGTCCTTTGACTTTTTTTGTCAGAAATGGTTGTAGTCTTTCTTTTGGCAGGGTGTTTTGCTGAGGCACATGCCAAAAGGGGCATTGCACTCAATAATGGCTCTTGTAAAGGAAGAATACAGGGATGTTATGACCTCCTTGTCACTGGATGAGATACCCTTACTAACGAAGTGGGCCATGTAAAAAGCTTTCCATACAAGGGAAACAACGTGGTGGTCAAAAGTCAGGTTTCTATCAACCTGGGTGCCCAAGTACTGATTGTGTGGTTAGAACATTATTATTAATGTGATAATTTGTGGGGAAATCACTCTCCTCAAAGGGGATGATGATGCATTTTTTGGCATTAAGCTTGAGGCCATATTTCTAGCACCAGTTATTTGTTTGGGTGAGACCCTCTTGTAGCTTATTCAGAATTGTTTTATTAAGTCAGTAATGTGAATTCTTTACTTTATTGCAAATTTGTTGGGTTATTTTTGTGGATTATAGTATTGTAGGACTGCTGATGTTGACATTTTAAGTAGCTGGACTGCTGGAGTGGTTTTCCCAGTGAGAAATGCTAGTGCTGTAGTAAATATCTGTTTATTTGTAAAAAAAAAAAAATATATATATATATATATATATATATATATATATATATATATATATATATATATATAAAATATATTAACTAAAATGTTAGAGTTAACTGTTAGATTAGAGAATTAGAATTAGAATGAGAATTTTAAGGCAAATATTAGGCATTTATTACATTTATTCATTGTTCAAATGCACCTACAGTACAGCCAAGAGTTCGACTGTGGTCTTCCGCAGCAACAAAAGAGTTAACTATATGATATATTTTATATGCGGCCCCAAGACCATTTCTGTTCACTCAATGTGGCCCCAGCAAGCCAGAAGGTTGGACACCCCTGCAAGCATACACCAGAAGTAACACCAAACACCACACATGTCTACACCCAACAGTCCCCTGAAAACAAAGCCCGTAAAACAAGCAAGCAATTTATCCAGGACTGTAGTAATAGGGGACTCCATTGTACAACACAAAAATGCTCAAGTCACCAGACTGGATAAGGAGAAGATTACTGTGTTTTGATCTACATTAGCAACAAGTATATGTCAAGGTTGGTTAAAAAAGATGGCATCCTGGAATTCATCCACATGTAAATCACTCTAGATAGAGTCCCTTACCATATCTTAGCAAGCTATAAGTCACCATCTATGTCTCAATGATCCCACAACCCTTATCTAGACCTACTGGAGCACTCGGCATCCAACCAAACACTGTATTCATGGGAGACTTTTACTACCCCTGTGTAGACTGGCAAACATACACTGCCTCCAAATTGCAGGCACAATGTCTTCTGGACTTTGACACAAATGCCTTTGGCCAGTTAGTGCGCAATTCAACCACAGGTTCAAACATACTAGACTTTATTCTCACCCGTATGGGAGAGTGCTAGACCCCCCCCCCCTCACCACCAATGTCAGATTCTCACTGGTGATGTCAATCACAAAGCTGTCTGATTCAAAATAAAAATCAGCTTGAAAAACCCAGCAAAACCTGTTACAGTTCATCTACCTACTTAACTGAATAAACTACTTGAATTTTCAACAAAGCATCTTTATTCCTCCCACAAGGAGAGTATCAGAGAGAGAAAGTCTCCTAAATCTGCTAGCTAAAATGATTTATGTGGACTAATTCTTTGTATTCTGTTTTTTGTTAGTCCTTTCACCCTCTGGGTCAGGGTCATAGGTGGGACACCAGACCTGACATGAACTTTCTGGATTACAGTTTATAAGTAAGGATATGGCATCCAGGTCCAAGGAAGTTATAGTACCACTCTGCTGGGCACTTATCGGGCCTGTCATCGAGTACAATGCCCCCTTCGGCATGTACATGACTAGGCATATTCAACAGTTTGAACACCCACAGAGGTTCTTCACCAAGAGAATCCAGGGTATTAACACACTGTCCTTTAAAGATCACCTTAGAGCCCTGTCTCTATACTTTTGTCTCCTACAGCTTGTTGAGAGGCATTCTGTGTTTGGCATATAAAGCATCCTTAGATCCAGCCTTGATGGAGCTTTTGCACTTCCGCAAAACAAGCAGCACCAGAAACACTGGGTCCAGGGGATTTAAAATTTGCTTACAACATAAATTGAACATGCTGGCAAGACAGATATGTGATTCAAAGGATCCCTATGCTCTAGAATAGGCTGCCTATCCATGTGCAGCAAAGTCCATCCCTAACCCTATTCAAATGTAATATTGACCATTGGGTGGGAAATCACAAATTCACCCCCAGGTTGGCCCCCATGTCTCTTATAGACAAAGGCTGACAGTAAACATTCCCTAACTAACATAGCCCAAACTTAACTTTTTAGCAACATAACCCCCCTCATTAAGATGCATATGTTACAAGGGGACGCAATTTGGTTGGTTTGCATGGCTATGCTTCTAAGGGCCTTGATGGTCGTTAACCTAGTGTATACCTATGAACTTATGGAGAACATGTACATTCACTTGCATGTCTTAAACACTAACCTGAGTTCCATGATGGCAGTGTGGCAGTGAGAAGTGACAAGTTTATACTATTAAATTTCACGTGTGGTGAACTGTTGAAAATCTGATTGCATTCTAATATGCATGTGTTGAGAACAGGTATTAATCTAAATGTTCTGCCAGAGGCACTCTCAGTGACCTAGCATTATGAAGACTGCCTCAAACAACTTTCCCGTCTGGTTAACTTTCTGTCTTTGTTTAAGTGGTTGGAACCTAAGCTGTGTACATAAAAGCAAGACAAATAACTGACATTTTTATTAAATAAGCATAAATGCAACAGAACTTTCAGTTGTTTTGCTTTTAAATACAGTGCTTAAGTTGTAAGTACTTCAGTAAGTAAGACAGAAGGACAACATCAGATGAGATAGAGTGAATTTATTAAGAGACTCCAGTGTGTTCTTGTTACCACAGAAGTTATGCAACAGTACATTCTGTTTTTGACAGAAGTGTGTGGTTTCAACACAAACCTGTACTTTTCCATATTCTCTAGAAAAATGATTAGATAATTTACTTTTACTGTATACTGTACTTTTTAATTTCATGTTTATGTAATTTACTTTGATAGAGCTATTGTGTGCAGAATGTCAAGGCTATACATGGAAATTGTTAGGCATTGAGTCTTGGTGTGCTTCTCAACAGTTAGAAAAATATGATTAGCCCTTGAAAGTGTTGTTGTTTACTACATTTATAATAGAAAGGTTTCATAGTATATTTCCTGCAGTTAAGCATTGGACCACAACCAGTTACTTTAAAACAGAAAAGCCTTTAACCTACTAGTGCCATAGTAGGCAAAATACCTTTAACATTCTTCCTTGTAAAGCACTAGCATTTTGGTGGTCTAGGTTCTACATGAGTGTTTTTACTCCAGACTTAACCCTTAGCATCATTATAGTTGCAGTACAGTGCTGGCTTCCTTGAAGTAATTTTGAGACCTCTGAATGGATGGGTTTTATCTATCTATTTATTTATTTATTTATTTATTGCTTGCCTTTATCTACCCGGAAAGTTTATCTGGGCAACAAGACCCCTTTCAGTGGAGGCAGGGAGAGAAAAGCTCCAGAGACAAGATTAAAAAAAAAAAAACAGAAAAATGAGCAATATTAAAAACAGTTAATTTAGATATGTGGTACAGCTATGTGATTTAACAAAAAAGATAAATTAAGAGAAATTAGAATAATAACTATGAATATTACAGGCATGTGTGGTGCATGCAGTTTAATATATGAACATAAGTATTAGTTACAGTAACCCAGTATTTTACCAGTGAGTAGTTTGTTTCTTGAGAAAATTAACACATATATTTTATAACTTATTTTATTTTTAAGATGGATTTTGCAGTGACACTGATGAAAAGGTTGAACAAGCAAGCTGAATTTAGATTTAAGATGCATGGAATTTATTGTTTTGAACATCCAGGCTGCACAGGCAGCATCAATGAAATACACAGAAAGTTCACATGCTCATCTGTTGCAAGGAGCCAGATCCATGGAGTAGAGGAATAAAGCCCTGACTACGCAGGTGGTCTGCGTAGGAGCTGGCAGGGAGAATAGGAATGAATGGCTGCAGCTGGTTCATCCATCCTGGAGGAAAGGAGGTGTCTCTTGCTGGATGCATGGGTAACAGTAGGTGTTCACCCCCTGGGGTTGAGCCAGCAGAGCCAGTGCTACTACAGTGCATTTGCACTAAGTAGCTGAGGGAAAACTAACATTCTCAGAGGGAAGTGATTCTGGGCTTGGGGGAGATGCCAAAGTGGGAAGGGGTAGGCCACGCCCCAGGACTAGCAAGCTGGCCCACTCGCTACTGTTTGACCTCGGTAGAGAACAGGGGGCTCATTTGTTAGTCACTTGTTCCCCTACCTACTGGTTAAGCTGTAGGTCATAGTCAGCTAATTACGTGTTTTACCCACTCCTCATAACAGTTGCTGTGTGTATATCCTGCACTTTAAAATCCCATCACAGGCTTTGCTCCTGCTACAATTTCTGGAATTATGACAGTTACCCTGCACCCTTTTGTATGGAAAAAAACCTCATCTTCTGTAAATTGTTTTATTTCAAGTGACTGGTCTGGTCAGAAAACCCCTTCAGAGGCATCAAAGATGTAGAACGTAAATATTTAAAAACAAGTGGAGCACTGTGATAGTTGAGTAATGTTGTGACTGTAAACACTTTGTAGCTCGTGGAGTGTTTCAGCAGTTGAGAAGTGGATCAGAAGGCTGTGTAAAGATATACTGTGGTACATGTTATTGAAGAAAAACGTAAGAGGGCAAACATACTGACAGTGGTTACTACAGGAATATGGTACATATTGGTTGCATGTGACTCTAAAACAACAATAGGTATAGTACTTGGCTATGAAATACAAAAATAAAATGCATTTAAATGTTTTGTGTCAGCTTGTGTATTTAGTCTTTTTGAGGGGCATTGTATGAAAGGAGGAAACTGAAAAGGAAGGAACTGTGAGAGTACTTAGATGTAAGAGAGGGGAGAGTCTTGGAGGAAGGTACAATCTAAAGTCGTGAGGAAAAAGTGCTAGCTTGATGAGTAACGTTTTTAGAAATTAGTTGGGGTTGCACAAGCAGAATTTGCACTGTGTCAATGATTAAAGATGGTCACGAAGTAATGGTAGCGTTCTGAATTCCTGCAAAACTAGAAGGCTGTTGGCTTCAGGCAGCATAGTGGAACCAAGTTCAAGTTGTGAAGCTTGTGTCCAAGCCCTGTTACATTTTAAAACACTCATAAAAAGTAATGGGTAAAATAGCAAAGCACTAACAACAGACAAGAACTGAACACTAGAAACACCGTAAGTAGAAAAGTGTGATTAACTACTAGAATTCAAGTAATGTCATATTCCAAGTTAAGTAGATGGCTTTTGAGGATTTTTTAAAACCTGATAGCATGGAGGATTCCTTCAACTACTGAGGAGGAAGTGCCAAAGGCACAGAGCCTGATAACAGAAATACCTGGTGCGTTAGGACTTCAGCTACACCCTCCACACCTGCAGCAGCTGTCATAGAAGAGCTGTGTGGGGACCTACCGAATGGCATACGTTTCAACTGTCCAGATTTTTGCCTCATATTTTTGGCCTGTTTATCATAACATTTTTGGTTTTCTGATAAATCATTGAGGATTGAAGTCAGAAAGTGACTGACATTTGAGTTCATACCCTTCAGAAAATGTGTGCTAATGCGCAACCTATTATTCTGTGAACTTTCTAAGTTTAAAAGAGCAATAGTTAAAAACTGTCCCTATTTTGCGGCCTTTGTGCCAAAGTATTTTTTGCTGTTTCCAGATTTCATGTGCCAAGAGGTTGAGAGATATGCTGGATGGTAGGAAGCCAGGAGCTCATTAAGATGTAAATGAGACCCATTTTGTGTAGGGCCAAATAAGTTAGCTTTTTGACAGGGTGCTTAGCAGTAGCTGTGACCAAAGTAGGCTAATGCACCTGTTTTTTTTCTTTGTTTTTTCTAAGTGGGTAGCAGTTGTCATTTCTTCTTAGTTTACAGGAAAGTGGGGAACAGACTTCTTTGTGGATAAGTCCAAAAGGAAGTCTGCTTTAGAGATGGGAAGAGTGATAGTCAACTTTAGAAGTAGGCTCTCACAAATGCTAATAAAGTTGCATATTTTATGTTGTGCTTAATTTTAATATAGATGTATTTTGGGCATTACAGGGTGAGGGAGGGGAAGTGTACATTTGATTACAGGCATTAGTATTGACAGCTGTGCAATGTCTGGAATCTGGTGTTAGGCATGTTATCTATTTCTAACATTGCCTAAGTAAGGCAAGTAATAATGTGGTGTCTTGTTTCCTTTCAGTAGAGTATGATACCTAAAAGAGTTCTGTTTAAGTTTACTATATTAAGACTTCTTTGTATTTACTGTGCACACTTTACACACAAATCTGAAAATTTAGTAATGTAATTTTTTTAAACTTACTGATATACAATATACTGTAATATGGGTAGGTTTGACATAATGGTTAATGCATTCACCTCATAGACACAAGGTACAGGGTTTGATTCCCACCTTGGGTTTTTAGCTAAGCATAAAATGGCCCTTCAGGGCAGTCAGCCTAATATTCTCCTACAAACTTTCTGTATATTCTGATTTTCCTTGCATTCTTCTACATGTTACTGGCTGTGTAATCTTGTCTGCATAATCACCTTATTTAATGCTTTCATTTTCTCAACAAATAAGGCCCAGATCATGCCTGAAAATGGTCATCAGATCAGTGTACCCTGTAAGTTAACAAATGTATAACAAAATGAAAAAGTAAATAAGGTAAGGTCTTTAGACATATTGTTGTTGACAGCTTGGTGAAGATAAAGAAGGTGTCAGTAGCAGCTTATAAATACTTGTAGATTGAGAAGGGTAAATTACATCTCAACCCCCAATGATTGATGCGGTGTATTGCAACGTTATTAGAGAATTGTTGTAGGTTGCCAGATATGGTCTGGGTTTTGATATTATTTAAGATTCATTTATTGTTGTGTAGGCAAAGGCTGACTGCAGTGGTTTTGCATGAAGTGTTTATATTTGCCACTTTTTGTAGTACCAAGTCATCTGCATATAACATGCTGTTTAAATTAGGAAGAACTGAAAAGAGACTGCTGATGTCCAGTAAAAATAGTATGGGATGTAGAACTGAACCTTGAAATACTACTGTTGACAGCGTGATGAAGTTGGAGATTTTTTGTTTTATTCAAATGTAACAATCATCTGTGTCTTGTAGGTAAGATCCAAACTACCTGGTGGTGTGTTTGGTGAAGCCTGATAGAGTGAGTTTCTTTAGCAACAGGAAGTGGTTTACCATAATCAAGGGTCTGTTTATGTCAGCACAAAGAACACCTGTGAGAAGGCCATTGTCCATATTACTGAAAATGTAACCATTTGAATATGGAGCAGTTTTTGTATTAAATGCTGGACAGAAATCATATTATGAGTTACTTGAGAGTATGGAAAAGTAATACATGATCCACAATCAGTTTATAAATTAGTTTCTCAATGAATTTTGCTAAAGGATTAAGAAAGGAATTTTGGTTTGTAATGGTCAAGCTGAACAGGTTTATTGTTTTTTGGGATTAATGTTAATTTTAACTACTTTCTATTCAGGTGGCATGATACCTGTTTTTTGGAATAAGATTAAATATGAATATTAATGGGTTACAAATTAGAGATGCAGGTTTTTAAATAAATTAGAGCTCCGATGGTCTTTTTTTTTCTGTCCTTACTCCCACTGCCTGTCAGTCATCAGTCTCCTCCTCCCAGCCAGTCGCCTCACTCTACATTCTCTCTGTGTGACTGTGGTGAGGGTTGACTAGGAAGAGACATCAAGGTGGTTCAAGATTCTCTATTTTATGCCCCAACTCCCACCACACACAGTTGGTGAAGCACCATATAGGGCCATGCAGTAGGCTGACAGTGGAAGATGTCCACAAATGTATGCAAGGGGCATTTATTCCAAGCAGCCCTTTCTCTCTTCCCAAAGAAAGACCTTTGGTCTGCCTCCATGTACATACTACCTTCCACCAGGAGAGGCAACTGGGCCCACAATCCTCCTCCTTCCTGACTGATTCATTGCCAAGACCACTGATCAAACACTGGTCACTTAGGCTCTCTGCAGCAGATCCAGGGTCCTTTACTGGGTAACTTACTTAGCAGTTTATATGCAGTGCTCCTTAGTAGTGGCTTAAGGCCGATTGGTGTAAAGGCTTCTAGTGTATCAGGGTGAGTTATATTATGAGAGGAGATGTTGATTGTGATTACACTGGGGGAGAAGAGGTGGGAAGGGTGTAGCAATAAAAACCTTTTCATGTGGTTATCAGTTTTGTGGCGATGATCTGCAGCTTTGTTAGTAGAGTTGTTGCCTAGTACATTTCTAAGCTCTGTCCAGTAAGGTTTGGCTTTGGAGAGAGTTTTATTTTCAAGCTCAGAAAAAGTTTAGCTTAGCAACCTTAAAAGCTAAATGTACTTAATGTTGCATTTGCTGAAATAAAATATAATTGTTAGGATTATATGTGGCTTTCCATCAGTGCCATGTTTTTTGTCTTAGTTCAGGTTGAGCCAGTGACTAGAGTTGCCACAGAGCCTGTACATGCACAGGAGATATGATTCATTATAAACAGTATTATCATATTGGAGTGGGCGGGAATTGCGTGAATCAGAGGTAGTGTACAGAAATGACCAATGAATCTAAGAGGAAACATATGGGAGTTTTCTTTAGAATGTGGGAAGGTGTGACAGAAGGTAATGGTTAGAGAGATAATTAATTGTTTAAAATGCTCTCTAGAGAATAGAGTATAGTAGTCACTGAGTGTGTTGGGAAGAACTTCAGAAAAAAGTTACCTATTGGGAAATTTAGTCATTATGATGTCCAGTAGGGGTTTGTGGCCAGTAGAGTGCTTCGGTTATGTGAACTTATTAACTGGGTAAGATATAATTGAGGGTGTTTTCCTGAAGTCTGTTTTTTGAGCTACACAAGGCAGTTTGTGTGAAGGTCACCAAGTAGGATATAGTTGGACTGAAATAACCAGATAGAAAAGGGTTTCAAGAACAGAGTTAAAACTTTCTAGTGTTTTGTGGTGGTTGATAGGTTAACACTGTGTACTGTTGTGTTTTATTTTTAGGGTAACTAGGATAACTATTCATTTGGGCCCCATGTGTAAAATAGAGGCCTCAAACAGATGCCTTATGCAGACAGTCTCAAAAAACTCCAGCTTTACTCCGTCGCATATCGCCTACTCCGAGGCGATCTCTGCCTAACATACAAAGCTATGTCAAACCCAGAGCTGTTGGACATGCTCCACTTAAAGAAATCCCAATCCCTCTGAGCTACACGCTCTAGGGACCTAAACCTTGTCACCACAATAAACAGAACATGCTGGAGGGATAGATTCCTGTCCCAGAGACTTCCCATACTCTGGAACAGACTACCTATCTATGTCAAACAGAGCTCCTCATTAGCGCAATTCAAGAAAAATCTTGATTGGATGGGTAATAGGAAATTCACCCCGGGATCACATCTGTGGTTCTGCTTGACAGGGGCACAGGAAAATAATTTTCTTGGGTGGCGAAAGCCAGGATACCTTTTTGGCTAGGCTTGTATAGGCCCTAGGGCCAATAGCCTAGTACCTACCTATGAACCTATAAGAGGAGGAAGTCACTACCTGTGTGATGTTCACGCCTTTTTTTGTTTTGGTTAGGTGTTCCTCCACTTAGAGTAGGTCTGGGATGGTCTGATCTGATTGTATTATAACTGCAAGTTATTCTGTTAGAGGGTGTGTATACAGTGTTAAGCCACATTTCAGTTATAGAAAGGATGTGTGGTTCATACCAGCTATGTTTTGGGTAGTTTAAATTTTGTTTATACTGTATGCACTGAGAAATATGAAAGTGCTTATGGTGGTATGGGTGATTGTTTTTGGGGCCTGGACTGAGCTGATTGTCCTTGAATAGAAAGTGTTAAGAGAGTGTGTGACAGGATCATAGGGTTTGAAGCAATATTTTCTGTGTCATAAGGTTTAATTTACAATAACTGACAGAAAAGTGTAGATGGGGTAATGTGCAAGGTGGTATTTGAAGGGGAGGAGATATCTGAAATTATATAGAGGAGAATCTTTGTTTTAATGTTGGGGATGGTGAAAGCATAGAAAGTATAAGGGATGAGGAATAATGGAGGAATTACACAACTCTAGAAAGTTGCTGTTATGTGAACATGGCAGTTGGTAACTAGCATTTTGTAATATGAGGTGTGTATTTTTATGTTGTATTGACGAAGAAAAGTATAGGTAGTAGGATTAGGGCTGTATAGAAAGGTGCGGATATAGCCAACAGTGGTACGCAGTAATGATATGAAGTTAGGGTAAGTTCTGGAAGAGTATGAAGTGAAAAGTGTGGGGTGTAAATGGCTTCACGTAGTTTGGCTGAGACAAGACAATAAGCTACAGAAAGAGTGAAATTGTTTTAATGTAAAAGGTTTATAACTATTTTATGTCATCCAGTTGTTCTTTTGTACTCATTTCTGAAAAATTTTACTGCTGTTGGGCACTGAAGATTTCCTTTAGTTATTCAGTTTTATTATGTCCGCTAGCTTGTTTTAAAGAGTGTATGAGCTGTACTATTGTAAACTCTGTGTTACTCTGATCTTTATCCTTTCAGTAGTCCAGTTGGGATTTTAATTATGGCATACTGGTCTGAGCATTTTCAGACACAACCCAGCCCAAGATACACATCCATTACATTAATCAGCAGTAAAGTGTTTACAGTAACAAATAAGTGTAAAAGTCAGTAACTTGGCACAATAGCCATGTATTACCATGTGGAAACATTTAGATTCTGTTTCTTGAGAGAAAACATTTCTAAGCTGTGAATTTTTAGTACTGTATGGCACTTTGCTAATCCCTAGTTGTCTTTTATAGTTTATGTAGTATTTATGATAAATTAAGCACAAAGTAAGATTTTCTATTTTAGTGGAGAACAGGCAGTAATTTAACAAATATTTGCCTCATTCTGTATTGCCTGCTTTGTGCATTTCAGGGTCATTAGGGAGTCAGAGCCTATTGTGGCACTCACTATGCATTAAGCAGAGAAATGAAACAAATATTGGATGAAGTGCAGTCTGTTAAAGGATCCATAAATAAATGCAAGTGCATGCTTACCTGCAAACATGTGCACACACATGCAAACACATCTATAAACATACTTACATATGCATGCACACAGTACATGCATCTATAGTTAGTTTGGAGGATCACCATTTCACCTATGGCATGTCTTTTGGAGACGGAAAGAAATCAGAGCACCCAGCAGAAACTCATGTAGACAAAGGAAGGACATGTAGACTCCACACACAATGCCCCTCAGTTGAAAACCAAACTGGAGGACCAAGTATTGCAAAATACAACTTCTAACTGTTGCATGTCTTTGCTGCTTAAATAGTTGCTTTACAGTACTGTGAACCTCAAGTTTTATCAATGAGCACCTTGTGTATACAAAGTATCAGTTGTGTGACTGTGAAAGCAGAAACTCTGTAGCTATGTTCTGCAGTGCTGCTTAAATCTTCTGTTAATACTGAGTATAAAGAAGTGTGTAATTTCTAGCCATGATGATGAAAACACAGACGTGCCTTCTACAAATAAAGTAATCCTTGTAGTATCATGCAGTGTCCATATTACACAGAAAGTCAACACATGTAAACTAAGTGCAGTTAGCTGTCTGGCAGTTAGCAGAGATGATTATGCTACACACTATTAATGAACTACTTCCTGTGATCCAAGGTTTGATTCCCTCAACCTGCATTTGCTCACTGTGCGCTTCAGAACAGGTGACTAAACTAGTCAGTGCTCATGGGCTGAGTCTGAAAAACATCTGTGTAGATTATTGTTTATTGTTTTACCCCAGTTAACAAATAAAATAAGTAAATAAACCACAGTAGCAATGGTATACATAGTAGCATGTAATGTGAGAAGTTGGAAATGGAACAAATGTAAATGAAAAAGTAGCTCAAATGAAGATATTCTTGTGTGTGTGTGTGTGTGTGTGTGTATATATATATATATATATATATATATATATATATATATATATATATATATATGCAAGTTATTTCAGCTGGCTACTAAGTATGCATCTTTAGCTAATTAAAGTTTTCAACACAGGATTAGTTAGAACAAGGACTCCATGAGAAAGCAATCGTTAAGTTGCTTTGTCAGTGTGTTTCTTGTTTTTGGCCCTAGCCAAAATAAATCCATCTGTCTTATCACCTTGTACGTTTCCCCTAACAGTAATCCCTCTCTAATTGAGGACATCCTGTCATGGATATCTTCCAGTATCAACCAAGAAATCCTTATTCTTGGTGATTTTAACAGTGAGTGAAACATGCTCATATGTTTATAGGTAGGTCTAGGCTAGGTGTCCTGCAGGCCATTATAAGCCTAGCCAATTTCCCTTTTTTACGCTCAAATTAACCTATCCCATCGGGTGTTAGATTGGCCTTACCCATCCCATTGTTGATAATTATATATTACCCCTAATAGGAATAACTGAGATCATACAATAATTTGAGGGGATAAAGCATTTAGGCAATACCCCTGTCCATTAGTAATACAGGAAGCAGTCCTGGGGTGTGTTTTCTGTTTTCCCATGTGTAGATCCAAGTTTCATTTGAATATGATCAGGGATAAGCTTTGTTTTACATGGATGGAAAGTCTGTTCCCGCGCAGTGGTATCCTCTGCGAGATAAACCTGTCCCTCCAAACTATTCTGTTGATCATGTATAAAAAAATTTAGATCCCTAGACCAAGTATTTATGATGCCATTTGACTTGCTGATGTGCACTAAGTCCTTGCCTTGCCTTGTATTCCAGACACAGATCACCTCTTTGGAGTCTGTAGGCCTTTGAGTCGGTCCATGTAGGATATATTTTATAGACCTTGTATCCTTTTAGCAAGGTATCTGTGGGCATTCCAGATTCTGCATGTCCCTAGACAGATACATGCCAAAGAAGTAATTATACTAAAAGATTGGCCTAATGAGGACTGAGTAAAGGGGAGAATGATATCCCTAGATCTAGACACAATCTATTTGTTTATAAGCTGTACAATATAGAAGGACTTTCCATGACCATGGACACATGTTCATCAAAAGTTACGTCACTATCCACATAATTTCCCAAATCCCAAACAAACAGGATCAACTCTTGTTAATGTGGTAGTTCCCTGGGGTAGACAACTTCTCAAAGGATATGATATGATATGGCATTTTTTTGCATTTAGTTTCAGTCAGTGATTTTGGCACCAGTTATTTATTTGGGACAAACCTTCCTGCAGGATTGTTAAATCATTTGGGTATTCAGTGACTGTGCCTAGCTTGCAGTCATTTGCAAACTTAGTTATCCAGATCCCTTTAGAATTGCCATTTACTTAAGAGAAGTAGATGCCAAGCAGGAGAGGTCCTAACACAGAACCCTGGAGGGACTCCACTGGTGACTAGCCTCTTTGTGGAGGTAACTTCCCCTATTTTAATTTCCTGCATCCTGTCTGTGAGCCAGTTGGCAGTCGCAGGTGAGTATCGGTTTATTCATTTTTTAAATATGTTTGAAGGGGGGGGTGTTATCAAAAGTTTTGGCTAGGTCAAGGTGTAGGGTGTATACTGTTTTACCTTCATTCATTGCTTTGGTGACCTTTTCAAAAAAGTCTCCTAGACTGAATAAGCATGACCTGCCCTTAACCAATCCAAACTGAGATGGTTCCAGTGTTTGGAGGTTCCCAGTGTCCTTATTGATTAGTTCCATAAGTCTTTCCATGCTTTGCATGTGTGGCTGGTCAGACTTGTGGGTCTGTAAATTTCTGGGACTGTGGAAGGTCCTCCCTTATGCAGGGGAATGACTGTAACTGTTCTCCATTCACTTGGTACAAAATCTGTATGGAGGCTGAGACTGAACATTGTAGTTGTTGGGGGGGGGGGGTGTTAAATCATGCTTCATGCCTTTTAAGATGCATCCAGGTATATTGTTGGGATCCACTGATGCAGTATTTTTAGGTTTTGATAACCCTTTTAGGACTTGTCTTGTGTGATAGCTGGAGGCCAGCCATTTTCAGATAAATATTGAGGCACAGATGGAGGGGGGGAGAGGGGGATAAAGTTAGAGCTGAATTTATCAGCCAGTAAGTTGGCTATATGTTCAGCCTCAGCATAGTTTTAACACATTCACAATCAGCTCAGCACATTGCTGCATTAGGCTTTTGAGATTACTAACATAACTAAAAAAGGCCTTGTGATCTTTGGGTTGGGTAGCTATTTTAGCCTCAAACTTGGCTTTGGTGGATTTTATTAAGCTCATGTGTTTGCTTTTCAGTGACCAGGGCTCTAGCATTTTTGGAATTACTCTACTTACTTTTGGTCATAATTTTCTTCCTTTAGTAGAAAAGCTTGTTGATATTATGTTTCTACCCTGTACATTTGTTTATGGGGTGTGCCCGTCACTTCTTCCTATGAGGTACAGTCGCATGTATGCAGCGGTTTACATGCTTGTATAGTGTGGTATTTCATGGAATTAGCTGGGTTTGGTGGGGATTTGAAGCTTGCCACTGTATCACTTAGGAGTAGGTAGTTTGTCATAGAGAAATTTCTAAAGGTATCTTGGATGGAAAGGATCTCGGGTTTCATTTTTATTTAGGACACAGCTTTATGGTCAGACCTAACAAGTGACGAAGATACAGAAGGGATGTTGCAAGATGCCCTCATCCCTAGTGGGCCCTGACTAATTATTCCTTGGTGTTTGTGTTGACAAGTCTAAGGAATCTCTGTGCTTGTTCACTAGTAGTGATGTAGGTTTCCCAGTCTATAGCTGAATAGTTTAAATCACCTAGGAAAATGGTATTGGTTTTAGCACTGAGTGATTCTTGTTCTTGTCGACACGTGCTGTGGCTTTCTTGGGTCATACAGGGAGTTGTGTAGCCAGGTAATATGTGGCATGGGAGATCTCTGATGGTTATTTGGGTATGAAGAAGCTCTATTGCATCATGCTGCTTTACCATCCTTGATGTGACTCTTGTGGATGAAGATTAAGACACCTCCTCCTCCTTTTTTCCCTTTCTATGCAGTAGCTGGTCTAAACGTTTGAAAGACTTTATAGCCAGAGTGCTCTCTGTTATTTTAAACCATATCTCAATAACTACACAGATGTCAATGTCTTCCAGAGTGAGAAGGGCTTGTAGGGAGCGAATCACCCAGAAACCTTCTCAAGTTGCAATTAACCTATTCAGTTTTACACAGTTAACTTTCCAGTAAGACATAGTAAATAAGCCAGTACATTTACTACTATAGACTGGATTCTAAGCAGTTATCCAGAAAGAATAAAACAGTCAGGTACCCTCCCATATACTCGGGGTGATGATTACGCAACATTTGTCATTTGACAACAAACCACAATAGTCAAATCCTCTCAGTACACCTATGTTAGAAATCTAAAGAACATTGACTTCAATGCCTTCATCTCTTCACTCTTGCATATCAAGTGGATCATTGTCAAATATCTTTCTTTAGACCAAGCAATCGACCCATTCAACACCATCTTTCTTATCACCCTTAGCAGCCTTGCCACGGTGAAGAAATAAAGCTCAAGTCCACCCCAGCTCACTGGTTAAAATCTGAAATCAAAGACATAATAAGATAAAGGTATAAAGCCTGAAAAGTATGGCACAGAAACAAAAGCAACTCTTCTTACCAGTCATACAGGAAATGGCAAAATCTGAGCAAAAAGCGCACATTGCTTGACAAAAGAAATTACCGCATCTCCCTTCAGAACCAACAATATTTTAATCCCAAATCCTTCTGGATATCCATTAATAACCTTATTAAACCAGACAAAACCTCTCATCCCAATCCTTTCCCCTACCTGTCAAACATGGATATAGCCTGCAGATTCAACTCTCACTTTATAAACTCTGTGTGCTGTCACATTATCAACTACTTCACCCACCTATCCCACCTGACCCCACAAATCCTCTGTCTTTAACCCTAGAGCTAGTCTTAACTAAAACTATCAAAAGGCTCCCTGCAAGACTCGAGCCCTTCTATCTAGCACTGGACAACCTTCCTGCTCAGTACCTAAAGCTTGCAGCCAAACCACTCTCCTCTTGTATAGCAATACTCCTTAGTCATTCTGTAGCTGAATCTATAGTTCCCACACTGTGCAAGTAATCTTTTATTCTCCCAGTCCACAAAGGCGGGCAGTCTACTGGTATTCTAGTCCACTGCCCTCCTATTCCCCATCTTTAAAGTCTTAGAAAAATGCATATGCATCCAAGTCCTTCAATATCTCCTTACCATCAACATTCTTTAATGCATTCAGCATGATTTTTGTCTCCACCACAGTACAACTACAGCCCTTCCTAAACACTTATTACGAAAGAAATAAACTTCTCTCTTTCATTTTTCTAGATCTCGCAAAGGCATTAAGTGTGTCTCTCTTCCAAAACTGCTACTCACACTCTCCTCTCTAGGACTCTACCGTTCAACTCAAAACTGTTTTTCCAGTTACTCCTCATATTCAGGCAGTCCGTTGGTGTTCTTTCAACTCCACACACCTACTGGTTTCCCATAACTTTCCATGCTTGGACCCCTTCTGTTTAACCTAATCTTATCACTGCCTCATCTCATGCCACTGTAATTCAGTATGCTGATGAAGCCACTTTAGTCTGCTCTGCCTACTGTCCATCTGAACTGCATACTGTTACTCAGGAATCCTTCTCGTCCATTGAGAACTCTCTCTCTCATGCTGACCACCAAGTTTTATTCCAGTCTTAAGTCAGAATTCATTGCCCTTGCCAACAGTAACACTCAACTTGAAATTGTTTCTCAAACTAAACATGCAGGCATCACAATAGATAATGAACTAAATTTAACTTGCATACTCAAAAAAATCACAAATTGGATCTCCTGTGCAGAGCCTCTAACTTTTTTTCTCTGCTCATTCTCACATAAAACACAGCTTCTTCCTATCTGCTATCTACTCTTCTCAATATTTCTATTTTTCCAAACTTTAACATCATACTTACAAAAAAACAGAGTAATACTTTAACCAAATTGCAAAATTTGCTACAAGGATGCCCAATTACACCCATCAGTGCTTAGGACTGAGAAAAATAAATCGACTTGAATTCCCTAACATCTTTTGTCTCTCTCAGTTAAAACGTGCCTGTAATTTTCTTCACTCTCCTGACAAATGCCCATTTCATAGCCACTTACTATAGTGGTACATCCTGTCTAGACCTGTGTTCTTCTGACACAAGCCTTCTTTCAATCAAAATTTTTTTTAAAATACATGTGGCAACGCCCTGTATTCTGCATTCATACTCAAGATGTGGAACTCCCTCTCTTCAATAATAAGGCAAATTTCTGCAGCACTTTCAACAGCAATCTAAATGTTTGCTTACATAAATCTTGGATCTGCTCTTGATGTTCAAGAATTCCAAAGTCTAGGTCCGGCGTCGGTTGTCATCGCTTCTTCCCTGACGTCAGCGCGGCAGGGGTATAAAAGAGGCAGCCAACGCCATTTTCTTCAGTCTTTTTTGCCGCACGGTGCCCGAAGCAGAAGCAGTTTGCAAGTGCCGGTCGGCCAGCTCCTGAGATTTACGAAAGTATTTCAGCCGAAGTCTTCTTGAAAGCTAAGTACCCCGTTGGGGAAACTTTTCTTGCCTCAGACCGATGTCAGACAAAGTTAATAATTGCATTTCATGTGGGAAGCAAATACCGCATAAGGATTTCCACTCTTTCTGTATACCTTGCTTAGGCCCAGACCACGACATCTCGGCCTGCCGTTTTTGTGCTAGATTCAATAAGTGCACTATTAAGCGTCGGGTGGAGTTCGCCCTTCACTTTTTTGGCAAAAAATTTAATTATATTATGTCGTCGGATACTCCGACTCCAGTTTTGAGCAAAAACGCAAAGATAAGAACCGACATATGAGGTCCGCACCACCTTCTGAAACCATGCTAAGGCTGACTACCGGTTCTCCGGTACTCAGCGAGGCGCCTACGCAGCCCCTGAGTACCGATGACAATGCATTACCGGTGTCTTCAGTACCCGAGGTCGCAGGCTCCTCGGCCCCCTTTCCTACTACAGATCCCGACGCCACTCCTGGCGGGGAAACTCAGAATTTAGACAGGCCTGCCATTTCTCAAGGGGTCTTCAGGCCTTCCTCCTTCTCCATTAAAGCCTTCACTAAATCTAAAGCAGCCATGAAAACCAAAAAACAGGTTCCTCAGACCCCCTCTCAAGGCACCATGCCTAAAAAACAGATGCTTAAAATGGCTGAGGATTTGATTACTCGTACCAGGGGTTCTCAACCCCCCTCTGACAAAAGGCCCAGATTAGAGGAAGACTGTCCTTCCTCAGATCAAGCTTCTATTACCTCAGAACTATCTGAGGACCAGGATTATGCCTATTCTCCATTTGAAGACTCTGATGCAGAGGAGTCTATTCCCTCGGTCTCCCCCCCTGAGGACTTCTCTTTTGGGGAAACCCTGCATACATTGAGGGAACACTTTCACTGGGAAGGCCAAGATTACTCAGATTCCAAGAAAAGGCTCAGGGAATTTCTTCTGCTCCCCCAGCATAGGCCTCTGGCTATCCCTCCTGTTTTAGATATATTGGATGATGTGTACACAGAAGCCAGCCTTAATCCTGATTCTTTGCCTCCAGCTCCTGTTAAACCAGACAGGTATTACCGGGTTCCTGACTCTCACCAGTTCCTATATAAAAGCCATACTGCTGACGCAGAAACAATTTCACAGGGTCCCAAGGGAATTAAGGCCTCTACTGCTAAAAATCCATTACCTTCAGAGAGAGATTCCAGAGCTTTAGAAAGGTGGGGGGGGAAAGTGTACACCTCGGCCACTTTAACCATGAGGGCATTAAACTGTCAGTTCCATACGTTAAAGTATCAACAGTTTTTGATATCACAGCTGAAAAGCAAGATGACACAACCAGAACAACCAGATTTAAAAGAGTTGCAGGATTTGTTGCATGGTGCAGAGCAAGTGGGTAAACATACCTTGCAGTGTGGTTTTGATGCTTTAGAGGCCTCATGTAGAGCTGCTGTTACGGGGTACGTTATACGTAGGCATGCTTGGCTCAAAGAGCAAACCTTACCACCAGATCATGTCAAAGCTAAATTATTAGATGCACCTCTTCAAAAAGATGTATTGTGTTTGGTGTTAAAGCTGAGGAGGTGCTAAAGAAAATGGAGGAAAAAGCAAAATCAATGCAAACAGTGAAAGATTTCCTGCAGGTACAGCCTCCACGTTTCAGCAGAAACTGGCCTTCAAAAAATTGGTCCTTTCCAGCCACGGACAGACCTCAAAGGGGCAGATACAGGCGCCCAAGGGGCAGAGGGCAACCTCAAGGATCTTTCAGAGCCAGACAGTGGCAAGCACCAACCCCAAGAGGTGGAGAAGATAGATCACAGTCTTTTAGAAAACAGACACAATGACTTCCCCTACACCTGCCAAGCAAAGCTTTAATGGCAGCACCTTTGGGCGGAAAACTGACATTATTCTCAAAGAATTGGCATATTGTTACAAAAGACAAATGGATTCTGGACATTATAGACAGAGGCTACAGGTTTCACTTTCACACCCTTCCAAAATGAGAGGCATGCCAAACCTGCCACAAAATCAAAGGGCAGAGGCACAAAACAAGTTTCAGCTCTCATGGACATGAAAGCAATTCAAGAGGTACCTGCAAAAGAACAAGGTCAAGGGTTTTATTCCAGACTATTCCTGGTACCGAGGAAAGACAAAGATTGGAGACCTATCTTAGACCTATCCATCCTAAACACATATCTACAGGTGCCAAAATTCACGATGCTCACATTACAGCAGCTTCTTCCCATGCTGGGCA
Organism: Protopterus annectens; assembly: GCF_019279795.1. Classification (NCBI taxonomy): domain Eukaryota; kingdom Metazoa; phylum Chordata; order Ceratodontiformes; family Protopteridae; genus Protopterus; species Protopterus annectens. The sequence goes on from NC_056726.1 coordinate 1,218,588,141, forward strand.
AGGAGTCTTGGCTGGTAACATTGGACCTCAAGGAGGCATACCTGCATGTCCCTATCAGACAAGATTGCAGAAGATACCTCAGATTTCTTGCAGGTTCAACCCATTACCAATTCTCTGCATTGCCCTTTGGCTTATCTACTGCGCCCAGAGTGTTTACGAAATGCCTGGCATCAGTAATCGCCTTCTGCAGACTACAAGGGATACAAATCTACCCATATCTGGACGACTGCCTGATCCAAGCAGACAGCAAGGACATACTACTGCAGCACCTGGCGTTTGTAATAAAACTGTTGAACTTCCTGGGATACACAGTCAACAAAAAGAAATCAAAACTAATACCCTCTCAACAAATAATTTTCCTGGGTGCCAGCTTGGATACAACCACCCAGATGGCCTACCTCACGCCAGACAAGCAAAGGCAACTGTCTCAATACTTCATAAAAATGGCAACTTACACCAGGCTAACTGCAAGGAAAATCCTGCAGGCTCTGGGATTCATGGCATCTTGCATCCTACTAATCCCATGTGCAAAGCTGCATATGAGGAAACTTCAGTGGTACCTGAAAAACATATGGTCTCAACACAGCCACAGCTTGGAAACAATTATCCCACTCATTCCATGCCTTCAAAAGGAATTTTTGTGGTGGACTCAAGCTTGCCAAAGAAACACAGGTCTTCCTTTCTGTGTACCTCAAGCAACTCAAATCATCACAACAGACGTTTCAGACTATGCCTGGGGAGCACACATGACAGATCAGTGCATTCAGGGAAAATGGACCCGAAAAGAGAAGCACCTTCACATCAACCAAAAGGAGATGCTAGCCGTGCAAAAGGCTATTATGACCTTCAAAGACCTACTGCATCCAGGCCAGCTATTGATAAGGACAGACAACACCACAGTGATGTGGTACATAAACAAACAGGGGGGAAATCATTCATACCCCCTGTGCAGGCAAGCCATGACCCTATGGAACACAGCACTGGAATTGCAAATTCAATTGCAGGCACAATTCCTGCCAGGGAAGGAAAACACACTGGCAGACAACCTAAGCAGAAATATGACAGATCCACACGAATGGAAGTTGCATCCTCAACTTTTCACAAAGATAACTCAGGCATGGGGACAGCCAGACATAGATCTCTTTGCTACCCACAGAAATTGCCAGTTGAAAAATTTTGCTCAAGGGCCTATCATCCACAGGCCTGGAAAGTGGACGACTTTCCTTCAATTGGGCAACATTGACAGTCTATGCCTTCCCGCCTCTTCCTCTGCTGCCCAAAGTTCTATTAAAAGCCAGAGCAGAGAGGCCGAAAATGATTCTCATCGCTCCAGACTGGCCAAGACAACACTGGTATCCGCTCCTGAGGAGCCTGACACATTCCCCACCATGGATCCTACCTCTAGTCCCTCTTCTGTTGTCCCAGCACAACTACAAAACCCTTCACAGCCATCTCAAAACTCTAAATCTAGCTGCATGGAGAATTCCTTGATTTCCCAACAGTTTCTCCTCTCCAAGGAGGTGCAGGACGTCATCTTGGAGGCCAGAAGACCTTCTACTAGAAAGGCTTACTCCGCCAAATGGAAACGATTTTGTGCCTGGAATCAAGAAAAGGGACAGAATCCTTGGGTAATAAATATACCTCAAATTTTACAGTACCTAGCTGAGATGTTAAACAATGGACTTTCCTTCTCCTCCATCAAGATCCACGCTTCAGCCATTTCTGCACAATACAACACAGATCCTGCATTATTCTCTCACCCTCTCTTAAGGCAGTTCCTCAGAGGGGCAAAGAATATAAAACCCCCAAGGAAACCACCAGTCCCTGCTTGGGACCTCAACTTCGTATTGGAAAAGCTGACCCTTCCTCCCTTCGAGCCAGCTTCTTCAACAGAGTTTTACAGTACTTGTCATGGAAAACAGCCTTTCTTCTGGATATCACCTCAGCACGCAGGGTTTCGGAGCTACAGGCCCTCATGGCTGTGCAACCATTCATCATTTTCCATCAGGACAGAGTTTCCTTACGAACCAATCCTACTTTTATGCCAAAGGTAGTATCCAGTGTAGCTTTGAATCAGACTATCCACTTACCTACCTTTTATCCTAATCCACAAAACAAAGGGGAAAGACTACTACATTCCTTGGACATTCACAGACAACTTTGTTACTACTTGGACAGAACAAAGCCATTCAGGAAATCTGAGCAACTCTTTGTGTCCTATGCTGTAGGTGCTCAGGGAAAGGCTATTTCCAAATAGACAATTTCAAAATGGATAGCCCACTGCATACGTTTTTGTTACTCATTCCATGGAAAAACTGTGCCTGCATGCATCAGATCCCACTCCACCAGAGCCACAGCTACCTCTGCAGCCTTCCTCAGGGGGGTCCCTACCAAGGACATTTTGGAAGCAGCCACCTGGAGTTCAGTGCACTATCACCTCCCACTATACTCAAAATCTAGAGTGGGCTTTGCCACAGCAGTCCTGCAGGGCATCCTAGCCCCTCCTAGTTCCACTTAGTGCCTACCACCCTTACTTAGCTTTGGGATTCTACCCATCTGTTATGACTGCAGATGTATGCACGATGAACATAGTACAGTTTTGTACCTACCATAAATGTAGATGTCCGAGTGCTCATACAGCTGCAGTCCAGGTTTCCCTCCCTCCATCCCCTCTTAGGACAGGCCTTATGACAAACACTTTTCATATAACCTTTTTGGGGTATTCTTTTATGGTGTATTTGCTTGCAACTACTGTTTTTGATTTATCAACATTGCATCTTTGCATAACATTGTTTGCCTTCCTTCTGGGGGCACCTGACATCTGGGGCAAGAAAAACTGAAGAAAATGGCGTCGGCTGCCTCTTTTATACCCCTGTCGCGCTGACGTCAGGGAAGAAGCAACGACAACCGACGCCGGACCTAGACTTTGGAATTCGGCCGACCGAGGACCCGCCTGACGGCAGGATAACCCATCTGTTATGACTGCAGCTGTATGAGCACTCGAACATCTACTTTTATGGTAGGTACAAAACTGTACTTTCCTGCTGATTCGGGTATGTCTTATTTCTCTGACATCTCTCTGTCTCTCTTAGATGTTGTACCCTGTTACACCTCAGAGTTTCTTTAGATAGCTTGTCAGGTTTATTCTGCTTTGCACTCCAAACTTCACTTTTACCTGTCTCATTATATGCTGCTGTCCTTGCACCTTTCTCTTTCTTTTCTTCTACCTTTTACCACATTACTTCACCCTGCGTGATCTCTGTACACTCTGTTTACTTAGCCAAGATATTTCACACAGGTAGTAAATAAGGTAGATTTTACAGATAATTTCTTGGCATGTCTAGTGGCTGGTGTTGGTGTTTGTGTAAAATATTCACGTTATTAGAATTTACAGATTGTCCTGTTTTTGAAGGTGAGAGAGTGGTCTATCCAAAGCCTTTTACAGTATCCAGAGAACTTGTACTAAATCCTTTCATTAGGGTTTCCTGTGTGAGAGGGGCTATGAGGAATGCTTAGTGGTGTTGCACTGATGATTATTATTTATGTATACCAAGCAACATGAACATGGCTTTTAAACCGTTCATTTTAACTACTGGTGGTGTTAGCCGTTTGGGTAGTAAGATATAGTTAAGAGACAGAGGCCTCTGGTAATAATTATAATTAAGGTTAGAACAACAGAAAACTAATTGGTGTACAGAACAAAGTTGCAAATATTAAGTATGTTAAGAATGTTATTAATGAAGAGTGAGATGAGAAAAGGGACCAAGAATGCAACATTTTGGGATCCCATTTTGTAGAGTTGAGATAAGGAAATAGATTAGTTATTAAGGACACAGATAATATATCCAGTAAAGATATTGTTGAAATCATTAAATTGCTGAGATGTTGTAGCCAAACTAAATGACGTTTAGAGTAGGCTGTAATGGGTGACTATGTTGAATGCTTTCACATTTGTGAATAAAGTATCTGTTGGACGACCTTGTTCCATGCTTTTTCAGATGCTGTCTGTGAAAAAAAAGAATAGCTGTACTAGTACTATGACCTGTATGGAAGCCTTGATGGTCAGAGTAAAGCTGCTTGTTCGTTTTGGACAGTGTGGGGTTTTCATTTAATTTAGGTATGGTGATAGAGAGGATGGATATGGGATGAAAGTATCTAGGGAGATGGAATCTGGTATATTCTGTAAAGGAGTAATAGTAACAGGTTTTCAAATGCTGGAGAATGATCCCATGGATATTGAAGTTGTTTTACACACTAGAGTGGTATGACAGTAAATGTATTGTAACTTTAGAGAAGTTTAGGGTAGAGTTCCTCAGAGCCCACTCCCCAATGCTATTAAATATCTTTTAGCCATTTCTGTATAGTGCAGAGGGGTATGGAGAAACACTGAAAAGTGGTCTAATACTGTGACTTGTCTTGCAGTGGATGGAGGGCTTGTCAAGGGGATTGAGGTCACACAGCTTTGATCGTGGTACTGGCAAAGGGTGTGGCTACGTCAGTGGCAGTCATTTGCATCAGACATATTGCACTTTTGTCAGAGAAAATGGATCTAGGTTGATCTGTAGATATATTTGTTATATGTGTGTGACGGGAGTCATTTCCATAACTGTTTAGTTTTGTGTTTCAAGATATTAAGTCGGGATTTGTTATGTTAATATTTAGTTTTATTAATTGTTTGTAAGGTATTGAGCTATATTGTTAGAACATTTGTTGTTCATGGTTACATTTATAAGTAGTGATCTCGTCTATGTTCAATCTTCAGGATTAGGTGCCGTTAGATGTAGTCATTTTGGTAGGAGAAACTTTCCAGGGCTCTAACTCCTTAACTGTTATATGCAGGGTGTTTCAGTTCTTGGATCACATGGCAATGTATGTAGTCAAAAAACATATTTCATTTTCTGTTTTGCTAACTTGTGAGGCGGGATTACAGTCATAATTTTAAATTTAAAGCATTAAGAAGAACAGCTTTACTACAGGGATGTAGTTTCCTGTAAAAGGGTGTATCATTTAGGATTCCTGCCTAAAACTTAATGCCTTTGCATGATAAAAGATAAGTGGTCGTGACAGATTAATTTTTTAACCAGTGACTCAGAATCCACCAAATGTGACCCATTTGTTTCATAAGAAAATATTGAAAAGAGCTTTGTATATCAGTTGTAATCACACAGCCTGAGAAGTATGCTCATGCTTGTATTGTTATTTGTCTAAACTGCTAAGAGTCATTTATTTTAATTGGTGTCTTTTTCATTTCTGTTGCACTAGTAGATGTGCAGCTGAAGGCTACTGACAACAGATTAGGTTATCACATTTGTGCATGCAGTTACACTTAAATCTTCCTGACATTTGATTCACATTTGTTGACTCCTGTAAAATTTGTCATAGCAAGACAATACTGAAATTATTACACTCTTAGTTGTTACAGTTAGGCTCCATATCCTTTGGAAATTGTAAGTCAGTTCAAACCCTCTTATTCTATCAAATTATTAAGTGAATGTTACTATTAAGGTCCCCTAATTTTTAGTCTCTCTCCCTGTGTATTTTTGGATGTTCTTCGTTTTTCACTGTTGCAGTCATCACACTTGGGTTATCTGCCTGCAGGTAGCCCTCAGTCAGCCCGAATACCAGAGTCCTGGGATTTCTACGTTGGATGCTGTCGCCTCTTCCATGAACTCAGGTCGTCAGGGGTGTAAAACATGCAGCCGATGCCATTACATCAGTCTTTCTTACCAAGAAGGAGCCTGAAGCAAAAGCAGTTCGCAAGTGCCGGTCGGCCGTTACCTGAAATTTTCGTTTTTCGAGTTTCAAACCTGAAGTCTTCTAAAGCTAAGTACCCCATTGGGATTCTTTTTTCTTGCTCTAACCAATGTCAGAAAATGTTAACAATTGTCTTGCCTGTGGAAAGCAAATACCTCATAGAGATTTTCATTCTTACTGAATCACCTCTTTAGGCCCAGACCACGATGTCCCTCGCTGTTGGTTTTGTGCCTTAATGCCCGAACCATTCATCATTGAGCTATTTTTGTAGCTAAATTCTTTTGCACTTGTTCTCCGTATTCCGAAATGGCTTCAGTAAGCCATCAGACTACCGATCTTCCGAAAAAGCACAAAGATAGAGACAGACTGCATAGGTCAAAAACTGCCGACGACACTTCCGTTAAGCTAGTTGCCGGTACTCAGTGAGGCGCCTTTGCAGCCCCTGATGCCCACTTCTACAAATTCGCAGGCCTCTGCTGAGACCTATTCGGAGTCCGGTATGCCACGAGATGCTTCTTCGACTATGGAACCTGTGGATGTCTCTACCTTGGGTGGGTCCGGAGCCACTGTGCAGGCACCGGCTTCTGAGGGTGTATTCCGATCTACCGATATTCGTATTAAACCGACAACTTCTTTTTAACTAAAACTATCAAGTTTCTCAGGCCCAGAGTTCGCACTATGCCTTGAAAACCAACGTCCAAAGCACATGCTCAAGCTCCCATGCCACAAAAACAAATGCTTAGAATGGCTGAAGACCTTATTACTCTAATTAGGGGAAGCCAGCCTTCCCCTGCTAAAAGACAAAGAATTGAATTTCCTTCTGATTCTACAGACCAGGAGTCCGATGACTCTGACCCTTCTGATTACCAGGACATACCCTTATCTACCTATGAGGATTCAGATGCAGAGGAATCCATTCCCTGTGCCTCCCCTCCAGAGGATTTTTCTTTTGGTGAAACCTTGCATACCTTAAGAGAGCATTTCTGCTGGGAATGCCAGGACTATCCTCAGTCCAAAAAGAGATTCAGGGAATTTTTAGATTTGCCTCAGCACAGGCTTCTAGCTATACCCCCCTGTCCTGGATATTGTAGATGAAGTCTTCATGGAATCCAGTCTTATTCCTGTCACTTTACCCCCAGCTCCTAGAGTACCTGACAGGTACTACAGAGTAACTGACTCTCACAAATTTCTCTTAAGAATCCTACTGCGGATCCAGAGACCATTTCCCAGGGATCTAAAGGCATTAAGGCTACTACAGCCAAAAACCCTACCCCTTCAGACAGGGATTCTAGAGTTTTAGACAGATGGGGTAAGAAGGTATATACCTCTGCAACTCTTGCCATCAAGGCTTTGAATTGCCAGTTTCACATGTTGAAGTACCAGCAACATAGTATGGAACTAATTAAACAAAAAATGGTGTTACTTCCAGATTGTGCAGAAAATAAAGATTTACAAGAGTTAATGCAGTCTGCAAACCAAGTTAGTAAACATACTCTGCAGTGTGGGTTTGATGCCTTAGAAGCATCTTGCAGGGCTGCTGTCACTGGGTCTGTACTGAAAAGGCATGCTTGACTGAAGGAACAAGTCTTGCCAGGCCATGTCAAAGCAAAATTACTAGATGCTCCAGTACACCAGATCGTTTGTTTGACACAAAAGCAGAAGAAGTTCTTAAAAAGATGGAAGAAAAACCTAAATCTATGCAAACTGTTAAAATATTTCTTACAGGTGCAGCCACCTAGATTCAGTAGGCATTGACCTTCAAAAAACTGGTCCTTTCCAGTCCCTCCCAGGCCTTCCCAGTCCAAACCCAGGGGAAACAGATCCCCAAGACTACAGTCTCAGGGTATGCAGAGATCTAAACAATGGAGTGTTCTCACCTCAGAAACAGGGAGTGGTAAGCCACCCCCTTATGGAAAAAGTTCACAATGACTTTCCAATTATCCTTCCCAGCCATGCCCAAGTGCTTGCACCCCTAGGAGGAAAACTCACCCTTCATGCAAAAAACTGGATGTCCATTATTCAGGACCAATGGGTTCTAAACTTTATATCCCAGGGATACAGATTCTACTTCCACTCACTGCCAACCCCAAGCAGGTTGCCAGACCTTCCTCCAAACCAGTGGGCAGAGACTCAAAAGCAAGTACTTTCCCTTCTCTATATCAGGGCTATTCAACCTGTTCCGGTAGAACAAAGGGGACAGGGTTTCTACTCCAGACTGTTCCTGGTGCCCAGAAAAGAGAGCTCTTGTCGCCCTATCCTGGATCTATCAATTCTCAACACTTTTCTGGTGGTCCCAAAATTCAAAATGCTTACAATGCAACAGTTTCTTCCTATGCTAGCCAAGGATGCCTGGTTAGTCACCCTAGACTTAAAAGAAGCTTATCTGCACATCCTCATAAGGGAGTCTTGCAGTAAATATCTATGTTTCAGGGCAGGCTCTATGCACTATCAGTTCTCTGCACTTCCCTTTGGCTTATCTACTGTGCCCAGAATATTCACAAAGTGCCTGACTCCAGCCGTTGCATACTGCAGGCAGAGAAATATTCAAATTTACCCATACTTGGACGATTGCCTGATTCAGGCGGACAGTCAGGAATTGCTACTTCAGCACCTGGCATTTGTAAAAAGACTTATAACTTCACTGGGATACACCATCAACGAAAATGAATCACAACTGGTGCCCAGCCAACAAACTGTATTCCTGGGAGCAAGCTTGAACAGAACTTCCCAGATGGCATTCCTCACTCCAGAAAAGCAGGTCCATTTGACAAACTATTTCAAACTAATGACCATCAAAACCCAGCTATCTGCAAGGAAAATACTGCAAACCCTAGTGTTCATGGCCTCATGCATTCTGCTAATTCCATATGCAAGACTGCATATGAGGAAACTTCAGTGGTACTTAAAAAGTCTTTGGTGTCAACAATCTCAGGACCTGGAAACAGTGATTCCTATCATACCTTGTCTAAGGGCAGAGTTCCTTTGGTGGGCAGAGGCATGCAGCCACAACAAGGGACTTCCTCTCACTCAACCCCCTTGCCGCCCATTCCCTGACAACAGATGCATCAGACTATGCATGGGGGGCTCAGATGGCAGGCAAATGCATTCAAGGCAAATGGAGTCCAGAACAAATTCCCCTACATATCAATCAAAAAGAGATGCTAGCTGTACAGAATGCTTTGACAGTCTTCGAATACCTTACCCTTCCAGGACAGCTCATGATAAAGACAGACAACACCACAGTTATGTGATACATAAACAAGCAGGGGGGAACTCATTCTTACACACTCTGCAGGTTAGCTATGGCCCTGTGGAACACAACCTTGAGCAACCCAAGTGCACCTACAAGCTCAATTCCTGCCAGGCAAGCAAAATTCACTGGCAGATGACTTAAGCAGAAATCTACTGGACCCTCACGAGTGGAAAATGGAACCCAACTCATTCAAACTTCTAACCCAGAGCTGGGGAACACCGGAGATGGACCTTTTTGCCTCCCCCTAAAACCACCAGTTGAGCAAATTTTGCACCAGGAACCCTCACAGCAGAGCCTGGAAAGTGGATGCCCTATCCTTTACATGGGAAATCTTCTCAATTTATGCCTTTCCTCCTCTGCCCCTCCTCTCAAAAGTACTACTCAAGATCGAACAGGACAGGCCAAGGGCAATACTTATTGCACCAGACTGGCCACACCAGCACTGGTACCCACTCCTACGCAGTCTGACAGCAGTGCCACCCTGGCACCTACATCAGACACCTTCCCTGCTTTCCCAGCAGGAGGGACAGATTTTGCATCCACAGCTGCAAACCCTAAACCTTGCAGCCTGGCTTATCCCAAGTACACCACCAGCATCCTTCAGCCAACAGGTGCTGGACATCATCCTTGAGGCCAGAAGGCCTAGTACTAGGAGATCCTATGCTGAAAATAGGAAAAGATATTGTTCTTGGAGTCAGTCTCAAGGAAAGGACACAGCTGTGCCCACCTTACTTCAAATCCTTGATTACCTAGCAGAGCTGCTCCACAGAGGCCTATCCTTCTCATCCATTAAGATTCATGTCGCTGCCATCTCAGCTCATTATAATACTGAGCCACCTCTCTTTTCTCACCCTCTCATCAAACAGTTCCTGAGAAGAGCTAACAATTTAAGGCCCCCTAAGAGAGCTCCCACCCCGGCCTGGAAACTTAACTTTGTACTGGAGAAGCTCACACTTCCCCCTTTTGAACCTGCTGCTTCACCAGAGTTAAAATTCCTCTCTTAGAAAACAACCTTACTTGTATTACTTCAGCAAGAAGAGTGTCTGAGTTACAGGCACTAATGGTAGTGGAACCTTTCATTATTTTCCATGCTGACAGGGTTTCCCTCAGGACTAACCCATCCTTTATACCCAAGGTGGTATCCAGTGTGGCTTTAAACCAATCCATCCATTTGCCAACCTTTTTCCCTAATCCTCAGAATAAAGGGGAAAGGATCCTGCACTCCTTGGATGTGCACAGACAGCTCAGGTTCTACCTTGACAGGACTAAGCCTTTCAGAAAATCTGAACAGCTGCTAGTCAGCTTTGCTACAAGGGCAGAGGGCAAGGCCATTTCGAAGCAAACCGTTTCCAAATGGATAGCACACTGCATCCATTTCTGCTACAAGCACCATGGAAAACCTACCCCTCAGGGGATCAGAATTCATTCCACTAGAGCTACTTCAACCTCTACAGCATTTCTCAGGGGAGTCCCTACCAGGGACATCCTGGAAGCTGCAACCTGGAGTTCTGTACACACTTTTACCAAGCATTACTACTTACCTATTTTTTCTAAATCCAGAACTGGATTTACTACAGCAGTCTTATAAGGCCTGCTAGGCAGCCCTAACACTTCTTGACTGCCTCCACCCTTCCTCAGCTTTGGGAATCAACCCAAGTGTGTTGACTGCAACAGTGAAACACGAAGAACATAGTACATTTGTGTACACTTTCCATAAATGTAGATGTTCGAGTGTATTCACTGTTGCATTCCTGGTTTTCCTCCCTACAGCCCCCTGGCTTTCTCTGTCTTTTCTACCTATCCTTTTTATGAACATTTTTTATGGCAGGGGTATTTATGTTTTTACTGGAGGTATTCCACACCATGTAATAGCTTCCTATTTTGGGGGCTCCTGACATCTGGGGCAAGAAATACTGATGCAATGGTGTTGACTGCATGTTTTATACCCCTGGTGACCTGACGTCATGGAAGAGGTGACAGCATCTGACGCAGAAATCCCAAGACTCTAGTATTCAGGCCAACTGAGGGCTAACCTGCAGGCAGATAACCCAAGTGTGATGACTGCAACAGTGAATACACTCGAACATCTACATTTATGGTAAGTATACACAGCTGTACTTTTTGTCCCTAATTTTTCATAGGTTCATAGATAAGTACTAGGTTAGCTGCCCTTGCAGGTCATTTTAAGCCTAGCCACTTAGCATTTTTTGCGCTCAAAATGAAATAACCTATCCCATTTGGTTATAGATTGGCCTTATCCATCCCGTGGTCAGTAATTATATATTACCCTTAGCGAGAATAAATACAATCATACCATAGATAATTTGAGGCGACCCATTTATGGGATAAAATATTTAGGTTATAAAATCAAAGTCCAACCAAAAATGCAGAAAAAAGCTGTCCAAATACCAGTAAAACGACCAAAAGTCCATCAGTAATCCACTTTATTAAAAAATGAACACAGGAGCAACTACCATTAGCGCTTTCGTCTTAGGCACAAGACTTCATCAGATACTCCATCATTATTTTACTAGTCTTTTATACAAACACCAATTAATTAACATTCACAATTAACTATTTAAAGCAACATCACCAAAAAAGTTAAAATGTCATTATAAAACAATATTTTATACTATATTGAAATTTAAAACCACAAATATTGTATATATATATATATATATATATATATATATATATATATATATATAGCCACCTACTGAAAATATTACCTAAATATTCTTGAATATTCCTGAATATTAAATCTAAAAAACTTTAAATCAAAATTGATAAAAAACATTTTTTGTATATATGTTGTATGTGTATTTGTATTATATTGCAAATACTTAATCAAATGTGCAACTATGCAAACTTATGGAACATGTAGTGTAATTATACTGTAGAAGCTTTTTGTACCAAAACTGGTTTAACAGAAATATATTCGTTTAATCCAGGTGGTGCATTAGGCCTTAACCTAAGTTGCCATACCAGTTCTTTATTTAGTAACATATTTTTGTAGTCACCACCCCCAATGTAATTTTTAATAACATCAATAATTCCAAATTTATATCCACTGAAAGTACTGCAGTAAATAGAATGTTTATATAACACACTAGAATCTTTCTTATTTTTAACATCGTAACAGTGTTCATAAATTCTGTCCTTGAATGCCCTTTCAGTTTTACCCACATAGTATGCAGGGCATTCGTTACATACAGCCAAATATACTAACATCTTTGTACAGCAGTTACCTCTGCAGAATCTAACAACACTACCCATGCCATTTTCTAATTTGATACTACCTTCTTTCAAAATATTGGAACACTGTTTGCAACCACCACAGGGAACTGTGCCCTTACCATCATATTTGTTCCGGGGCATATTTACCTCAAAAGATTTTTTAAGACTAAACCCTGTCCTAAAAGAAAATGAAGGTGTTGGCCCAACAGATTCAAACAATTCCCTGTGTGTTTTTAGCAAACTCCAATTGCCCCTCAATATTTTCATAAAGGTTTCAGAGAAGTCATTGTGTTCAATTACACAGGCCTTATGATATTTATTAGTGTTTTCCATCACCATGTTGTTATTACTATTAATCATATTGGATTTGTCATTCAAAGGCCTACCTAAAAGTGGTATATATTTGTGACCCCAACCTCTATAAACCTCCCCCAATACTGTATCAATAAAATCTTCTGGGTATCCCCTCTCTATAAACATCAATTTTAATTTTCTAAACTCCTGTTCTAAATCTACAAACTCCGATGTCATACGAGCAATACGGACTCCTTGCCCTTTAATTAAACTTTTTTTCATAAACATGGGATGGTTACTGGAAAAATGTAAATAACTGTTACACCAAGTAGGCTTTCTATAAATTTTAGACTTAAAACCAGTATCTGTTTGTAAAATTGATATGTCCAAATAGTTAATAACCTTTTTGTCCCATGTATATGTAAATCTAAAGAAGGGGGTGCTATGATTAATATACTCAACAAAATCTTTAACACTATCTTCTTCACCTTTCCATAAAATAAAAATATCATCTAGAAATCTGACATAAAGGCGGATGTTCCCCAAATACCTACTAGGAAAAACAAATCTGTTTTCCTACTCTAACATAACTAAATTTGCGTAAACGGGGGCACAATTTGCCCCCATTGCCACACCACTTATTTGTTGATAAAATTCTCCTTGAAAGTGTATATAATTGTTATCCAACACTACTTCCATTAGTTCTAAGACAAGTTTAATGTTGTCCTGCGACAAAGTTATTTAGGTGCCACCTCTGTCCGTTCCTAGCACACACGGCGGTCCAGGAGGAAACTTTTCTGTTTCTCCATCCATAGATCTAAGTTGCACTTGAAAATGGACAGTGATGAACTTAGTTTTATGTAGATGGCAAGTCTGTTTCAGGTAACAGATTGAGAGTTACTATATGTCTTGTGTGTGTGATGTAATTTTGGGGATATTGAGGTGGGATGTTGTGTGACAGATGACTTTTAACATAATATTTTAACAATTTACTTGGAGGGATTCTGGAACAGTTCACTTTCTCTTGGTTGGCTCGAGCATATGTTGGTTCCTCATGCCCCTAGTTTGCTTCAGAATTTCAAACACAGACGGGGTGTTCCACTTAGAACTCAGCTGTGGTGGATAGTGCTGGGCTACCCTACCATGAATGGCCCTCACATAACCTCTGAAAGAGTGTTTTTTAGGCTTTGAGCTGTAGAGCCCTATCAGAACTTTCACAAATCTGCACCCTTCCACCATTTAGAAATTTCCCAGCATGGTGCTATGTCGATATTTGAATTTAACTCACATGCTTGGATTGGTAAGACTGTATATGTATCTAATTGTCATAGTTAAGAAATGCATATATTTAGGATTTGACAGAAGTGTATACAAACATACATTTTCTTCTGGGTGATTATGGATTAAGTAATGCATTATAGACAGATTAGTGTATCCAGCTTTTTATATAATTTTTCCCACCCCATGTCTGCCATCTGTTTGGCCCATTACTACACCTGTCTTGTATTTGTTCCTGTATAAGGAGAGAGTCTGTTGTGGCTCTCATCCAGGAAGTCTCAATGGTATTTTATGTGTGGTCTAACATCACTTGCTGGCAACTGAGGGGCTTGCTGTGCATTCCCTTTAGATTGCTTGCTCCTGTGTATTCTGTATGACGGCTGTATGCATACAGTTTCGCAGAGCCAAACACATAAGGCTGCCCTATATGTTGCATGATGTACATCTGTCCTCCAGTGGGTGTCAGCACTGCAGACCACCTTCCTGTCCTCCATAATGACTGGGATGTTGTCATCAATTCATTGTCACCCTCCTATGCTGGCTGCTGAAGAGAACAGTTTACTGCTGATTGATCTTGGTTCATCTGGCCCTCAGTCAGAGTTTCATCCATCTACACCACAGAACTGGCTAAGATTATTCAGATGTTTGATGTAGTGAGTCTTCCTGTCTTACAGCAGCTATATGAATGCAAATATTTCCTCATTAGTCAAAATTTACAGCAGTGCAGTGGCTAATTTTGCTGCATTATAGCTCTTGGTTTTACAGTTCAGTTTACTGCTGGGGTGCTTTCTGTGGGAAGTCTGGATGTCCTCAGTGTGCTTGCATGAGTTTGTACCTGTTTTCCTTCTACATTTCAAAAGCATGTCGTAGGTGAATTTGATGTCTACCAGATTGCTAGTAGTAGTTGTCCATACTTGTGTAATCATGTACCTGCTCACTTCCTGTGATAGGTTATTGCCCTCGCCAAGACAGGTTTCTCTGCCTTGTATCAAGCGGTTATGTGGGACAGGCTTCAGCTTCTCAAATGAATTGGAACTAGCTAAATGGGCATAATCAGAAATGAAAAATGAATGGATGCTCCTTGTAAACAGCTGTACCTGCCTCTGTAACCCATTTTTCCACTAAAGTGGGACTTTGGACCCACCCACTTACTTGAGCAGTCAAATGGTCAATAAGCAGTTAAGCTAAAAAAATAGTAGTGCATATTTGTTTGATTGCTTTTGCCTTTGTGGGCATACATACTAACTATCAACTGTCCTCCCTAGACAGTCATTTGACTCATTTGTTTCCTCACAGCAGCTAGGGGTGAGAATTGGCTGTCTGGAGAAAGACCATCATGCTGTGGATGATGGCTTTTAAGCCCTGCTCCCACCGTGCTGGTTACAGGCCTGCTTACCAAGCTCTAAACCCAGAGTCAAATGTTCAAGCTCTGTTGTGGCATGCCTGTCTTGAGTCACACTGTTATAAGGGCTGTGGAATGGTAAATGTAAGGCTAAGCCCCGCCTCCATCATAGTCCATCACCTCTTCACTGTCTCCACACTTTAGCTGGCTGGTGTGTACCGTGCCACACCCACTGATGATGTGACTGCTGTGCTCCACCCCACCACATCCCTCATTTTGAAAGATACAAATAGGCACTACCCCTTCACTCCTCTCCCTCCTCCCCATGGACTCTGCCAGTGCTAGGGCCACTAATCAAACCCCAGTCACCTGTACTGTATTCAAGGCTTCATCCCTTTGCACCATGGAGCTGACAGGTGTGTACATTTATGTATTTATTACCTTTAACATACAAGTTCATAGAGTAAAATATCACAGTTTCAAAACTGTGCTTATCAAGACCAACATACTTAAATGTACATTAGATGGTGAACTATATAAAGCAACAAAAATGTAAATATAACAGATTCCAGTACAGTGGCACAGAGGGTGAGGTCATTTTGTGAGACAGACAGCCCATGTTTTGGTAGCGGCCCTGATGCCTGAGGCTTGGTTAAGGAAACTTGATATGGTTGAAGTTCTGTTGTCACTTCTGGAATAAGGTGTGAGACAGTGCAGAAAAGACATCTGGTAGAAATAGAGAAAAATCATTGTTTAATATCTACAGTAGATAGTGGTGAGTCAGCGCGGTAACCATAAGAACTCCTGTGGAAGTAGGCTTGATGTTGCTACACTTATTCAGATCCAGGGACCTCAAGATAGTGACAAAATATCTGCAATTTGAACACTGTTAGATGAGCTCAGTCTGTGTCCATCAGCCAGTACTCTTTAAACAAGCAGTGATGAGTTGGTGGTCTCCCTTTGGAGTGGGTCATCTGGCTATGGTTTGCATTGATGTGCCACCACACATAGTAATTCATTTGCCCATTTGGGATGGCAGGAGTTTGAAAATTATCAGCTGTAGACATGGCCCCCCCCCCCCAAAAAAAAAAAAAAACAGAGGATATGTTTGACCGTTAGGTTAAAGTGATGAAAATGAATATTTAGATAAATCATTTATAGCCAGACGGCATATTAGACTCTGGCTACCCTTGTAAAGCTAGGTTTTGTGTATTTAGCAGCAAAACAAGGTAAGTAGTTAGTTGTTATTGAATAATATCACTCTTTTGTTAGGTCAAATTCTAAACTCAGGCAACCTGTACAACAGGTAGCACAGCAGGTAGACAAGATTTGTTGAAATGATCCTTATCAGCTATCACATTATTTGTTTCTGTGTAACGCTGGAGTGTTTTTATGTTGTTTGTGAAATATAAAGAACAATGGTATTTATGGCTAATCTGGATATAGTGACATCATTATGAATGCCACTTTGTGGTTGACTTATTAATCAAGTGTCCTTGAATTTGTAGAGCCACTGTATAATTATTTGAATGCAGTTATCTAATTCAGAATTTCCCCTTTGCCTATAAACATACCATCTACTTAATGTATGTAATTGTCTCCACACCTTCTAGTTCATTCATTTTTATTATGGATAAGTAATTTTTTTTCTTCTATGCTGCTTTGTAGGCTGCCATGGACTTTGCAGTTGAAGAGGACTTGAAAGTGCACATCACCTGCTGGTACATTCAGAAGTTTGTGAAGGATAATCCCCTACCATCATACACAGAACGTGTACTAAACTGAAGAAGAGCCTGTCCTGACTGGACTCAGCACACACATCACCTAGTCTGTTGCCCTTTCCCAGCAGTGGAAGTCAGGTCGGGGGAGGTTGAGGAAGTACCAGCAATTGTCCTGCACCGCTGAAGGCCAAGGAAGCCTTATGTGGTTCCCATAAATTCAGAGAGACAGTTTTTCCACTCCTACAACATCACTGCTGCATATATCTGTCGTCGAACTCTGGGTTCACCAGTGCTTCTCTGATATAGGTGCTACTTGCTGTAATGTGGGGGAGGGTGGGAAAGATGAAGAGAATATGGGTGATCACAAGGTAGTCTGTTTTTGTGATGTTTTTTTCAGAAAAGGAGACATATAGCTACAGCTGCTTTGTCTTTGTGTGGCAAAATACAGTACGCGTTCCCTAGCAGATTGGAGACTGCCCTGTTACAGAGGGACAAGGGGTCACTGACCTCCTAAATGAAAACTATGTCAAGAGCAAAAGAAACAGTGGAGTTCTTGGGTTATTAAGCCATTATGTTAAGTCTGTTGCATATTGTGCTCTGTTTGACTAGAAGTCAGGCACTCTAGATAGTAGGAACAGCTTTCGTATTCTTTTTCTTTACTTTCCATTTGGAGCACATCAGGGAGTCATGTGCAGCACAGCACAACCGCTGTGAAAAATGAAGCCTTTGATATGAATAGAATATTCAGCTTGTAGATGAGTTTGGTATTATGATGATTCTGTTGTAAACATCATATAATAAAGTGCCTCACCAGTTAAACTGCACTTGTGTTGTGTAATTATATCGTGATAATTTTATATGAGCATCTCATAACCTAATCACAGGAGATTTGCACATTTATTTTTATTTTAGTTAACAGGTAAGTGAATTAGACCATAAGACCCTTTTTCAGTCTCAGCCTTTTACACCAAAGACAGAAAAACACAGAAGAAGCCAAATGATACAGTGACAAAAACAACAGTATTACAATATGTCTTATTGGAGATTTGGACATTTGTTTTTATTTTAGTTAACAGATATGTGTGAACTAGACTATAGGGCCCTTTTTCAGTCTCAGACCTTTATAGAAAAGACAAGGGAAAAAAACAAACCGCAGAAGAGGCCAAAAGATACAGTAAACAGCAGTGTTATAAAATTTATTAAACATCCCAAGAATACGTTACAGAACATAACTTTGAAGGGGTTTTCAAAATACACTATTGTTAAATTCCTCCTATTGTGGGCCACAGTTTCTAGCTGTTTTGAGGTCAGTTGAATTTCCTTGGATAATTGTACAAACACATATGCATTCTGCTTCCTTTTGAAGTTCTAGCTACATGGTGAATGAGTGCATAGGGGTAGTTGCCTTACAGCGGCAGCTATGAAGTTCTGTCCTGAAGCTGTGCTGACTGAAAATGCTTTAGGCGAATGATGTAACAAAACTAAGCAGCTACAACTTGTGTCTATTACAAGAGTAACAGTCCTGTGATTGTTGGGATGCAGCACAGCAGTCTGCAGTCATGCAGTTTGTAACTTGGATTACTCATATAAGAAGGATGCCAG
Source organism: Protopterus annectens (assembly GCF_019279795.1). Classification (NCBI taxonomy): domain Eukaryota; kingdom Metazoa; phylum Chordata; order Ceratodontiformes; family Protopteridae; genus Protopterus; species Protopterus annectens. The sequence continues at coordinate 1,218,606,622 of NC_056726.1, forward strand.
TTCATATAGGTAGCCAACCTGCTTTCCTAAGAGTTCATAGGTATTTATTAGGCTATTGATCTGTGAAGACCTTAAAAAGCTTAGCCTTATGTTTCTGTGGTAGTTTTCAGCCATTATTCACTTCTTGGCATAATTTTGAAACAATCTGTGTTTCTAATATAGTAGTACTGCCTGCTTTGTGTAGTAACCATGATCCCACATATTTAATTCTGAGTGATCTGCATCCTTTTGCTAGTAGCATTTAGAAGCAGTAGCTATGATGGGAGGTGCATATTCAAATGTAGGAAATAGCCCTTCTTTACCGAGGGTGGTCTTTTCCTCATTTGTTAGAAGGTTATTCAGTCAGTGATAAAGGGATGTCAGGGGTCTAGCTTTTAATAACTATTTATGTTGGTGACAGCTGTAGCAGGTCAATCCAGATTACACGATATTTATAGGTTTGCTTATTTTTTAAACAATTGGCTTATTCCTGGTGATGTAGCACTTATCTTGGGTATCTTTAATCAAGCTAAGATGGTTTTGAATGCCAAAGGAGCATAGATTTGGTCTTGTTTAAGTTGACTTTGAGTTCTAGCTGCAATATACCTAGGAAGAGTTGTCCTAAGTTATTGTTCAGCACTTTGCATGTGAGATCTAGAATACTGCCAGATGTCCAGAAGATCATACCTTCAAAGCATAGGAGAATATTATTGTTATGAAATTACTGATGGGATCAAGGGCTCATTAACACAGATGTTCAACAAACACACTGCCTCAATGGCATATGTTTAGTAGTGTCCTACCACCCTTCCCCTGGCAGTCTGGCAAATCTCAGAACTCCTCTCACTGCCTGTCTGTGATCGTGATAAACTAATCACCTCACAGGACAGCCCTTTATACACACACAAACCGGACCCTTTCAGTTTTCTTATACCACAGTCTGGGAAATATCTCTTGGGATATTTTTTTTTTTCTGAAACTGTGTGACATTAGCTGCAGAGCTCAGATATGAAACCCTTTTGGCTTTTATTTCCTTCTTCTGCCCTTTCTATCATTTCTTGAATAGTGTATTCTGATGCTTTGACAGTGTTTGTCTATACTTCTGTTTTTCCTTTGATTAGCATACTAAGGTCTGTTAATTAAAAGCTTCATTTGGAAGTTTTGATAGGAAAACTTGCTGACACTATTTTTTTCTTTGGGGTTATGGTCATTTCAGGCGATTGAATAGGATATCGGCATTTTAAACAATGTTTTAATTTAAATTGTAATTTTGGTGCCATTTTGTAAGTTAAACATTTCTGACAGAAATTTATCAGTTTATGATGTATTTCTTGTCTAATACTGTTTTAGGCTGTATCCATTCATTCTGACTGAAGCTAGCCTTTCTTTTTTGAAAGCTGGCCAGTACTGGGTTACCTTGACAGATAACTCAAAATGCCACTGAGACAGTCAAGAATTCAAACCATAGGCGCTGAAAGCTGTTGAAGACTGGGGGGGGGGGGGGGGCACTTGGTGATCTAAAAAGGGCAATTTTTTTATAAGTATTTACTACCACAACGTAGGTTCATTTGGAGGACATTTTAAGTTTAACCAATTCCCTTTTGGTGCTTGAATAAACATTTTCTGATTGGTCTTACCTATCCCATGGCTGATAATTGTATATTAGCCCTGGTAAGAATAACTGTGATCATTCCATAAATAATTTGAGGGGACCCATGTAAGGGATGCAGCATTTAGAAACTGCCTCTATCCATTAGTGGCATGAGGGGCAATCCTGGAGTACATTTTCTATTACCCATCCGTAAATCCAAGTTGCATTTGAATATGGATGGATGAGCTTTGTTTTATTTTTATGGATAGTCTGTTCTGGAACAGTGGTAGCCTCTGTGATATATATCCATCTCTCCACAACATTCAGTTTAGATACCTGGACTGAGTACTTCTGATGCAGTTTGACTTGCTGATGTTCAGTAGGTCTATCTGTATTAGGTTGGAGAATGCCTTGTATGCCAGACATTTTACCTCTAAGCATTCTGTAGGATACTGAGTATGTTAATAAATCTTTGAGGTGGTCCATGCAAGACCTATTGTTTAAGATATGTATCCTTTTAAAGTAAGGTATCTCTGAAGGTATTCCAATTGTTGCATGGGGCTGGACAGATACATGCCAAAGTGGGCATTATACAAAATGATTGACCTAATGAGAGCTTTGTAAAGGGGGACAACATCTCTAGATCTAGTCACAATCAATGTGTTTATAAGCTGTGCAATATAGAAAAGCTTTCTTATGACTCTGGGCATATGCTGGTCAAAAGTTAGGTCACTGTACACACAAGTTCCCAAATGCCAAACAACTGGATCAGTTCTCAGAGGGCAATGTCATGATTTTGACACCAGTTATTGTTTGGGGCAAATCTTCCTGCATAATGGTCAAGTCATTTGGGGATTCAGTAACTGTTCCTAGCTTGCAGTCATCTCAAACTTAGCTGGCCAAAGCCCCTTGGTATTTCCTTTTAATTTTGAGATGTATATGCCAGACAGAAGAAGTCTCTGCACCGAACCCTGGGGGACTCCATTGGTGACTGGTCTCTTCCCCTATTTTGATCTCCTGCATCCTGTGAGCAAGTTGGTAATCCAGCTGGTGATGTAAGTGTTTGCTCCTACATTATTCATCTTTTGTACTACACCTGAGTAGGGGATTGTGCCAAAAGGTTTGGCCAGGTCAAGGTAATGTGGCTGTTTTACCTTCATCCATTGCTTTGGTAACAAGAGTAAAGCTTAAACTTTGCCCATGAATTTGAGCCTTTCACACTTTCCTATGGGCTCTTTTCAAACATTTTTAGGGCCATGCATACATGTATACATTCTTTGATTCACCTTCCTGATTGTATTAAATTATATTCTTGCATAATACAGCACCAGTTGTTAGATTGTGTTTTAAATTTGTAGTTTTGAACAGTCTTCTAGTAAGCAATGAAATAAAATGTATGAACCAATGACAACACTACCTATTTCAGAAAATTTCAACCATAAAAGGCCACTCAAACTTCTGTCATTACAATCCACCAATATCAGTAAAAATGCAAAATCTCTGCAGAAGTAAGTCATCTAAATAATTTTACATTAAAGAGATCTCTATCTAATGAGGTTGTTGCTAGGAAACAACTTTATATTTCATTGTTTCATCTACAAATAAAGTGGTTGTTGCCCTTGAAGAGTAAAGAGAATGGGGATTCTCACCTGTCCCTACAACATGTCCTATTTAAGTCATAGGCAAATGTTAAATTCTTAGATCTAGTACTTCTGGGGGTGAATTTCTGATTTCCCATGTACTGGTCCAGGTTGCACATGACATACAGTTCTAATGCATTTATAACACCAGCATCTTGTATGACATACAGTTCGATATTCACAAATGACATATAATTATGTACAAAATTCCAGCTAGCTGTGCTGGCAGTACCTTCTTTCGTCACAGCCACAACTGAAAAATTTCCCCCTTAAATAGAAAAAACAAATAAAAAGCATTACATACACTTAAAATTGCACATGACTATGACTAAATTGGATGAGCCCTCTATTATACAGTGGGCTAAATTAAACTATGAATGCATACAGTGCGTGCATATTCCCTTAATTTGACTTATGCCATAAGTTTACAATGAAATCAGGAAATATATACCAAGTAATGTAAGAAAAAAGTTGGTAAAGGATAAAAAGCAAAACAGATATTGCATCTCTTGAGGTACAACTGCATGCATTACAAAATAGTTTGTCAGTTCAGCGCATTCTAGGTATAACATGAAACAGTGGTACATAACACAGAGGATTATGACCGGGTTGCCAATTGTAACAAGTATATTATGCATTCAAGACATGGATGCTAAGAAATTCACCTTGAGAGCAAAGCTCAATAGATGAATCTTGACATCCATGTCAAGAACAAATAACATTTCATTACAATCAGAGATCAGATCATAATTTGTTGTAGTGCATGGAGATTTACCTTCTCCATGTACTACTAGCTAGTGAAAATCAGATTAAAAAAAACATGATGTGTTGCACCAGCTTTGAAAGCAGGTAAGGCAGTGGGGAAGTGGTTGACATCTTAAATATTACTTGTGTAAGGGAAGCAGTTGTGGCCAAAGTGCTGGGTGTACTTTAGCAGACAGAAAAGGGAACTGAATATAAGCTGTTGTTTTCTGGCCAGCACTGTCTGCTTTTAGCACAGACTCAACATGACCTAGGGGACTCTTAACAATCCTCTAAGCATTTTTAAGATCAGATTTTGCTCTTTAGTAGTACTTAACTAGATATTATTTAACCATTTTTGAGCATAATCATGGCACTCCATGCACTACAATAAAACAAACTGCAATAGCAGTATGAAAAACAGATTAGCAGTAAATGATCAACCACTTTAATGACATTAATCTGTTATAAGAAAGATAAAGAAGTGTGTGGTGAATGCAAGTAAGGAAGACTACTGGCCATTAGAAAAGAATCATGTGAAGAGAAACGGAAGGAAAAACAATGTAGGGTCTAATGATAAAATACAACTGGAGATGTAATCAATAATTTACTCTTCAGTAATCCAATTAATGTAAGGCATGGTCAAAAGCAAGCCAGAGCCTAACCTGGCATTCAAACTGAATAAGGCAAGGAAGCAAATCCTGAATGTGGAGCCAACCTATCAAAGAACACATACAGACGAAAGGAAAACACAAAGGCAGGGAAACACCTTTTACTTGACTAACACAGATTTTGCAATGGCTCGTGCTTTTGAAGGGCTCATGCCAGCTCGAAAGGTCAAATAATTGCAAAACCTGTGTTGGTCCAATAAAAGGCATTACATCACATCTGTGTTCTACTGTCTTTGTGTTTTCTGTTGGTGGACCACCACGACATGTCTTTAATTTCTTTTTTTACAGACAAACACACACACTTTTTCTTTCATGGCACACAAACCTACAGGCAATTTAGAGGCATGCCACAACTGAATAACGTTTCCTCTTAAATTAAATGATGGCAAACTATATGCATCTCCAAATATTTCACTTTACTGTAAATCCAGCTCAGGATAGCCAACAGTAACTGATCAATCTGCCAGCTCAGTGGCTTGTCATATTGTTATCTAATAAAACCCCTTTCACTTGTCTCTATATAAAACTGCTTACCACCCTGTTCAGTGCTGCAATCTTCCATCAATTTGCATATGCATCCAGCATCTGCTCAGACAGGCTGGTCTACAAGTCAACCTCACCATTCTTGTCACTCACCATGACCCCCAACTGCACTGTTCTTGATCCACACCCCACTGCTGACCTTCTGAAATTCCTTCTGAACTTTTCTAGTTCTCTGGAATACTAATTTTCTATCATGTACAAAATTCTACTTAGCAGTTTTGTACGCACTTCATGAAAACCATGAATCATTTAACTGTGTTCTTGCATCGAATTCCAATAATAACTAAACGGTAGCAACCTGGTCAAGTAATATTCCTTGAAACAATATTGAATTTCATTCAAACATCAGCTGCTACTGCCTCTTCCACATCCCCTTAAATGAAACATTCAATTTAAGAAAAAAAAACCTCTCAAATGTCCATATTTCTCCTCATATTTTTGGTCTGTTCTTCATATAATTTGTGGTTTTCAGGCAAATCATTATATGTCTGAAGTTACTAAATCACAAATTTGAGTCTTAGAATGTATAGCCTTCAAAAATGCAGAACACAAAACCTGTTAGTCTAGCAACTTTTTGAGTTAATAACAGCAATATTTAAAATGTCCCCCACCTAGCCCCCCCCATTATTTTTCGCTTTGTCGAGATTTCTTGTGCTAAGTAAGAGGTTGAGAGGTTTGAAAAACATTAACAGAAATGAATACCTGAAACCCTATACAAGTCTTTACCTACGATCAAACAAAACTTTTTAAATGTTTTGCAATGTACAATAAAGATGAAATCACCTCCTTCTATTAGCGATTTGCATATCATTTTCATCCAACAATCAAAGGCTCAGCTATTAGCTAAAGAGATATAGCAACAAATTCTGCACACAAGTAATAACAGTGCCTAGGTTCCTATGAGATGAATGAACCTGCGACGTTCTGTATTCACGTGACTCTAATGCTGCTCAGTTTTATATCAATGGCTCCTACTCTTTTAAAGGGAGGCTGTCAAACATCCCGTGTTCTTATAGCTTTTTTCTAACACCCTTACATAGCTTTTCTTCTAAAAATAATTGTTTTACTTTCTGATTTTTAACTTCAAGGGGCAAGGCGTCCCACTCTCAACTTTACACGAGGAGTACATTGTCCTACTTGTCCCACCCTTCCACCACTTCAGATTTGTGGGTTCTGACATTACCGGGATTGTTTTCATTACCTCGGGGAACAAAAGCTATGGTAGTTTTGTTCCGACACATGAGTACGTATATTTTGGAAAAGTAAGTCAAAAAGGACATTCGCAGGAGCGGCATTCCTACCCTCAAATGTTTAAATATACTTTCACACTGGTCTGACCATTGGATGTTCTTTGTGTTTCACTGTTGCAGTCATTACATCTGGGTTATCTGCTTGCAGGTAGCCCTCAGTCAGCCTGATTAACAAAATCTTGGGTCCTGCGTCGGTTGCTGTCCCTTCTTCCATGACATCAGGTCGTCAGGGGTATAAAACATGCAGCCGACGCCATTACATCAGTCTTTCTTGCCGTGTGGTGCCCAAAGCAGAAGCAGTTCGCAAGTGGTCAGCTGACTCCTGAAATTTTCGTTTTCGAGTTTCAGAAACAAAGTCTTCAACTAAAAGCTAAGTACCCCGTTGGGGAAACTTTTTCTTGCTCTTATCCGATGTCAGTAAAAGTAAATAATTGCATTACTTGTGGAAAGCAAATACATCATAAAGATTTTCATTCGTACTGTATTCCTTGCCTAGGCTCTGACCACGATGTACCTCGCTGTTGGTTTTGTGCCTTATTTAAACCACGAACTGTCCGTCATCGGTATATTTACGCTTCTAAATATTTTGGTGCTTGGTTCAGTTATCCTGATATGTTTTCGGTCAGCCTTCCGACTACCGGCATTCCGAAAAAACGCAAAGATAAAGACAGAGACAGGCCGCATAGGTCCAAAGCTGCCGATGATGCTTCTCCTAAGCCAATCGCCAGTTTTGCCAGTACTCAGTGAGGCGCTTTTGCAGCCCCTGATACCCGCTACTTCTGATTTGTAGGCCTCTACTGAGACCCATTCGGAGTCCGGTATGCTGTGAGATGCTTCAACTGTGGAACCTGCAGATGTCTCTACCTTGGATGAGTCCGGAGCTGCTGTGCAGGCACCGACATCTGAGGGTATATTCCTCTCCCTTAATGCTAACAGATCCAAAATTCTCCTCTTCTCCCCCAGAAAGTCTTACTCCTATGACAAAGACACTTTCAAAGTCCTTAGTAACTCCAACTCCACTACTGAAGCGTTTCCCTCTGCCAAACTTCTCTGTGTTATAGTCGATGAATTCCTAAAGTTCGACATACACATTCAACAAAATATTAAGAAAACCCACCAAAAACTAGGCATACTATATAGGAATAATCGCTTTCTCTCTCACTCCACCAGGCACACTTTGGCCTCTACCTACCTTTTGCCCTCATTATTATATGGAGCTCCTCTCCTAACCAACTTGTCATCCTCTATCACCTCCAAACTAGAAAGCTGCTACAATAAAATCTCTAAATTTGCCTCCAACTGTAAAAATTCCACCCATCATTGCCTTTCCCTTCAATCCCTAAATTGGCTAGAACTACCAAACTACCTAAACTATCTGCAGCTCACCACAGCACACAAACTTATATTTCAGCCATCTAACTGTCCTGCCCTAGCTAACATCCTTCCACCCTACATCCCCAATAGAACTCTCAGATCCGAACATCAAAACTTGATTGCTATCAATAAACCTAAAAGTCCAGCTGGCCAACTTCTCTTCTCCTTCACTATTGGCAAGACTTGGAACTCTCTCCCTTCCTCTTTAAGAACAATATCAAACTCTGAAAATTTCAAAACTCAGCTTTTCAAACATCTGTCCACTAAGTGGAAATGCTCCTGTCTTCACCCTACCTAAAATTATACAAGAATACACCGATATCCTACCTAGAATGTAAAAAGGTGAGGCAGTGCATATAGTCTACCCCACCTAAACATTATCCAAGAACACATTGATATCCCACATGGAATGTACCCTTGCTCTCAAAATGTCCTACAATTATTTATCTTTGAACCCCTTTGTGTAAATACTGTAAATAGATTTTCTTAACTCTATTTATGTGCTTATATAATGCATTTTCTCAAATTACTCTAAGAATAGCTTTATAAATGTATAGCCTTTTTAGAATGTGCTTATGTGCTCATATAATGCATTTTCTCAAATTACTCTATAAGAACAGCTTTATAATTGTATAACCTTTTTAGAATAACCTTAGTGAAGTTGTATTTGACTATTTTGTAATAATGAATGTTCCTATTGTACAAACTGGTCACCTCAATGTATCACTTATATTTTTTCATATTTTGTAATTTGTATTTGTATTTTTGGAGCTTTTCTCCCCAGGTCTCCACTGAAAACGGGTCCCCAGGGCCCAGTGGACCTCCCCGGTAATCAAACTGGAAATATATAAATAAATAAATATTCAGGCCTACTGACTTGTGTATTAAACCGATGCCATCTTCTTCTTCAAGGCCTAAATCTCGAACCATGCCTAACAACTGACGCCCAGACCGCATGGTCAGGCCTCTATGCCTAAAACAACAGATGATAAGAATGGCTAAAAATCTTATTACTCTAATCAGGGGAAGCCAGCCTTCCCCCTCTAAGAGACCTAGGACTGAGTTTGTTTATGATACTTCTGATCAGGATTCTGAAATTTCTGTTTACTCTAATGACCAGGATTTATCCTTATCTACCTATGCGGATTCTGATGCTGAGGACTGCATTCCCTCTGCCCCCCCCAGAGAATTTCTCTTTTGGTGAAACTTTGCATACTGTCAGGGAGCATTTTCATTGGGAAAGTCAGGATTTCTCTGATTCTAAAAAGAGGCTTAGGGATTTCTTACTCCTGCCCCAGCACAGGCCTTTAGCCATACCTCCTGTACTAGACGTTGTTGATGATACATTTGCGGAATCTGTCTTGGCCCCTGACTCTTTACCTCCTGCTCCCAGGAAACCTGATAGATATTACAGGGTCCCTGACTCTTACAAGTTCCTTTTCAAAAATCCTACTGCGGATCCTGAGACCATTTCACAGGGGCCTAAGGGCATTAAAGCTACTACTGCCAAAAATCCTACCCCCTCTGATAGAGACTCCAGGGCACTGGATAGATGGGGTAAGAAGGTATATACTTCTGCAACTTTGACCATTAGGGCCTTAAACTGCCAGTTTCATATGTTGAAGTATCAACAGCATATTATTGGATTACTTAAACAGAAAATGATGTTTCCTGATTGTGCTGAAAATAAGGATTTTACAGGATTTATTGCATTCAGCTGAGCAGGTTGGAAAACATACTTTGCAATGTGGTTTAGACTCTCTATAGGCATCTTGTAGGGCTGCTGTAACTGGGTCTGTACTTAGAAGGCATGCTTGGCTTAACCAGCAATCCCTACCAGATCATGTTAAAGCAACATTACTGGATGCTCCCCTAAAGCAGGACCATCTGTTTGGCAACAAGGCAGAAGAAGTTCTTAAAAATATGGAAGAAAAGGCTAAATCTATGCAAACTGTTAAATATTTTTTACAAGTACAACCTCCAAGAGTTAGTAGGCATTGGCCTTCCAAGAACTGGTCCTTTCCTGCCTCTTTCAGTCCTTCTCAGTCCAAACACAGATCCAGCAGAGCTCCCAGGCTGCAGTCCCAGGGTACGCACAGGACTAAGCAGTGGGGGGCCTCCACTTCCAAATCTTGGAGTAATAAGACTCTCCCCTGTGGTAAACTGTCTCAATGACTTCCTTTTAAAATTTCCATGCACTTATCGACTGACTGCCCCTTTGGGGGGAAAGATTGCTCTTCATGCAAAGAACTGGGAACTCATTACCCAGGACAAATGGGTTTTAAATATAGTGTCCCAGGGATACAGACTTCACTTCCACACATTGCCAACACCAAGCGGGTGGCCAGACTTACCCCCAAATCAGTGGGCAGAGGCCCAAAAACAAATACTTTCTCTCTTAAGCATGGGGGCTATTCAGTTGGTACCAGAAGAGGAAAAGGGACAAGGTTTCTACTCTAGACTTTTCCTGGTACCCAGAAAAGACAATTCATGGCATCCTGGACCTGTCTACTCTAAACACCTTTTTGGAGATTCCAAAATTCAAAATTCTGACTCTTCACCAGTTGCTTCCTATGCTAGGCAAAGATGCCTGGTTAGCAACACTAGATTTAAAGGAAGCATACCTGCACATCCCAATCAGGGAATATTGCAGAAGATACCTACGAATCAAAGCAGGCTACACACACTATCAGGTCTCTGCAGTGCCCTTTGGCTTATCTACTGCGCCTAGGGTATTCACAAAGTGCCTAGCTCCAGTTATTGCATTTTGCAGGCAAAGAAATATGCAAATATACCCATACCTGGACGATTGTCTAATTCAGGCAGAAAGCTAGGATATAATTTTGAATCATTTGGCCTTTGTACAAAGGGTTCTAACTTGTCTGGGGTACACCATAAATGAAAAGAAATCTCACCTGGTACCCTGTCAACAAATTATATTCCTGGGAGCAAGCTTGAATACAACTTCCCAGATGGCTAGAAACAAATTAATTTAGCAACCTACTTCAAACAAGTGGCCACAAAAACCCTGCTATCTGCAAGACAAATACTGCAAGCCTTGGGGTTCATGGCCTCCTGCATTCTTCTAATTCCATATGCAAGACTGCATATGAGGAAACTACAGTGGTATCTAAATGTCAACATTCTCAGGATCTAGAAGCAATGATTCCTATCGTACCTTGCCTACATCTAGAGTTCCTTTGGTGGGCAGAGGTCTGCCACCAAAACAAGGGACTACCTTTCACACCACCCCCTGCTGCCCAAACCCTAACAACAGATACATCAGACTATGCATGGGGGCTCACCTGGCAGGGAAGTGCATTCACGGCAAATGGAACCCAGGTCAAATGTACCTGCATATCAATCAAAAAGAAATGTTAGCTGTACAGAATGCTCTGACAGCCTTCAAGGACCACATTCTTCCAGGAAAACTAATGGTTAGGACTGACAACACCACTGTTACGTGGTACATAAACAAGCAAGGGGATACACATTCTTACCCCCTCTGCAGACTAGCCATGGCATTGTGGAACACAGCCTTGAGCTACCAAGTGCACCTAGAAGCTGAATTCCTGCCAGGAAAATTAAATACACTGGCAGACGGACTAAGCAAAAACCTAATGGACCCACACGAGTGGAAACTGGAACCAGGGATTTTCAACATGTTGACAGGCAAATGGGGGAGCCCAGATATAGATCTGTTTGCCTCTCCCCAGAACTACCAATTGGACAAATTTTGCACAAGGACTCCCCACAAACAAGCCTGCAAAGTGGATGCTCTGTCCTTCAGCTGGAAAAACCTATCAGTCTATGCCTTCCCCCCTCTGCCTCTGCTCTCCAAAGTACTACTAAAAATCAAACAGGACAAATCAAGGATGATTTTGATTGCACCAGACTGGCCACGCCAACACTGATACCCCCTCCTGCGCAGTGTGTCACAGTTATCCCTATGGCACCTGCCTCAGACTCCTTCCCTATTGTCTCAGCAGGAGAACTAGATTCTGCACCCTCAGCTTCTAACACTGAACCTAGCAGCCTGGCTAATTACCTAATCTCTCCTTTACCATCCCTCAGTAAACCTGTGATGGATATCATTTTAGAGGCAAGGAGGCCTAGTACTAGAAAATCTTATGCTGAAAAATGGAAAAGATTCTGTGCCTGGAACCAATCTCAAGTGATGAGCACAGCAGCACCCAATTTACCTCAGATTTTACAATACTTAACTGAGATGCTTCACAAGGGCCTGTCTTTTTCCTCCATCAAAATCCACGCCGCAGGCATTTCAGCTCATTGTAACACAGAACCTTCTCTCCTCTCTTATCCACTGCTCAAGCAGTTTTTTAGAGGGGCCAAAATTTTGAGACCACCCAGGAGAGCTCCAACCCCAGCCTGGGACCTTAACTTTGTTTTGGAGAAACTCACTCTACCTCCTTTCGAGCCAGCTGCTACTGCAGACTTAAAATTTCTTTCTTGGAAACAGCCTTCCTTTTAGCAATCACTTCTGCAAGAAGGGTATCTGAATTACAGGCCCTTATGGCAGTGGAGCCTTTCATCATCTTTCATGCGGACAGGGTGTCCCTCAGAAACAACTCACCCTTCATGCCCAAGGTGGTATCCAGTTTGGCTCTTAATCAGTCCATTCATTTGTCAACCTTCTTTCCCAATCCACAGAACAAAGGGGAATGGATGCTGCATTCCTTAGATGTGCACAGACAACTTAGATTCTACTTGGACATGACTAAACCTCAAAGGAAATCTGAACAACTGCTGGTGGCATTTGCTGCAGGGGCAGAAGGGAAGGCTATTTCAAAGCAAACCATTTTTAAATGGATAGGCCATTGCATTCATTTCTGCTATAAGCACAATGAAAAACCTATCCCACAAGGGATCAGACCTCACTCCACCAGGGCTGCGTCTACCTCTACAGCCTTTCTCAGAGGTGTACCTACCAGGGATATTCTAGAAGCTGCTACCTGGAGTTCAGTTCATATTTTCACCAAGCATTATCACTTACCAGTTTTCTCTAAATCCAGAGCTGGCTTTGCCACTGCAGTCTTGCAGGGCCTTATAGCTGGCCCTAAATTCCTCCTCCCAACCATAGATTTGGGAATCTACCCAAATGTAATGACTGCAACAGTGAAACACTAAGAACATAGTACAGTTGTGTACACTTACCATAAATGTAGATGTTCGAGTATATTCACTGTTGCAGTACTGGTTACCCTCCCTCCAGCCCCCTAACTTCTTTTGACTGTACCTCTACTTTCCCTTACTATGCTTAAAAACTTTTTGGTGTATTTGCTTTTTTGTTGGAGGTATACCATTTTATTTTTTATATTTAATTGCCTCCCATTAGGGGGGCACCTGACATCTGGGGCAAGAAAAACTGATGTATTGGCGTCGGCTGCATGTTTTATACCCCTGACGACCTGACGTCATGGAAGAAGGGACAGCAACCGACGCAGGACCCAAGACTGTTAATCAGGCCGACTGAGGGCTACCTGCAAGAAGATAACCCAGATGTAATGACTGCAACAGTGAATACACTCAAACATCTACATTTATGGTAAGTGTACACAACTGTACTTTTTTTTTCTTAAGATGTGAACATCTTGTTGCATTCTGCTGTGCAAGCGACAGCGCGTTTTGCTAACAGGTCCTCTTATACTAGTAGATAGTGCAGGAGTATAATCATTTTCCAAAACCCCCAATACATACTTACCGCATGGCCTGAGTGGTTGAAAAATCTCTTACCGAGCAGGCTTGTTGTGATGAAAACCAAAAACATATCTCTCTTTATCGAGCAGGCTATAGTTATATCTGTGCACTTTTTTTGAGCTTATGTTAGCGTGCAATGCACACATGAGTCTTCCATTGGGTCCAGGTCTTGCAGCTGTAAAAGTAGGGGGGGCGCTCCCTCCTCCTCGCTCTATGGTTCCGGCGTTCATGATTCAAACATCTACTGTTAGATGTCAGTAGGACTTATACAGCTGTACTTTCATACATATCCGCAGCTTAGTTTCACCACTGTGAAGAAAGAGAATAAACCATTGCCCTGGGACAGATTACAGATTCACAAACAGATTAACAGATTATTTGCGACTTGCAACAAAATAAGGATTTAGTCATTTTACCAGCTGACAAGGGTGGGGCCATTGTGGTCACGGATTGGTGCAAATATGATGCCGAGGCTCAGAGACAGTTGAGTAATGGCCGCTATTGTATGCACATGCCCCTGGATCCTGGTCCCAAATTTAAACAGCAAATTGACCAATTCTTGTCGGCTAAGGAGGAAGGCATTATTCCTCAGTCTATTTTGTACCATCTAACTGTCCCTGATCCTAGGCACCAATATCACCTTTTACCAAAAATCCACAAAAATTTATATGATCCCCTGGGTCGACCAATTGTATCTGGTCGTGGATCTGTCACGGAACATCTGTCACAGTTCTTGACACAACACCTACAGCCTCTTCTCAGATATGTTAGACCTCAGATTCAGGACACCACATAATTTTTACAGATAATCATGGACACACAACTTGAACCAGGGTGGTTGTTATGTACCCTTGATGTAGCATCTCTGTATACCAATATTCCTCATTGGGCAGGTCTGTTAGCCTTGGAACATTGGCTGTGTCAGGCCGAGCTCAATCCACCAGGCTTTAATACATTTCTTATATGCCTTGCTGAGCAGGTACTTACGAAGAACACCTATTACCATTGCAAGTGTTTGGCAGGTATATGGTATGGCTATGGGGCATCTTTTGATCCCATTTATGCCGACTTTTTTACGGCTTATGTGGAAGAGCAGTTAATCTGTGATGCCACCCATAATTTATATCTCGAGGAAATTGATATATGGAGATGCTACTTAGATGACTGCTGGATGGTTTGGAAAGCTGATGAGGGGTACTTGCATGAGTTTATGGAATATATTAATGGTAATAAGTAGGGTGTCCAGTTTACTGTCAACTATAATGTGGATCAGATCACCTTTTTTGATGTTCTGATCACTAGAAACGTGGATCGTACTCTGGATACCCAAGTTTTTCACAAGTATCCACAATATAACTCATTATTACATGCCTCTAGCTTTCATCCTCTGCACATTACATGTAACAACCCCAAGTCTCAGTTTATCTGTATAAGATGGATTTGTTCCCACCCTGACAAATATCATCATTCTAAACAAAACCTTATTAATAGGTTCAAGTCCCGGGGATACAAAACTGGCACAATTCTTACTGCCTGCAATTTGGCCTCTTCAATGGATAGGAATGACCTTCTGACATATAAGGATAAACAACAACTTGGCCAAACCGTTCCTAGATTAGTAACCCCCTTTGGACACATCATCAATGTGTTATTAGATAGTGTCAACAAACATTGGAACATATTATTAGCGGATGAAAGGTTATCAGACATCCTTAATGATAGATGCCTTTTTTCTTATTGCAGAGGCAAAACCCTGGGCTAATACTTTAATCGTTATAAACAGGGTTTGATTTTGGGGAACAATCTCAAATGACTTTAACTGGGGAGTTGTTGCAGGGATGCTATCCATGTGGACATTGTCTCCAATGTCCTAGGGTGGTTAAGTCCAAACAGTTCAAAAGCAGAAATATGGGGTTGATTTTTGGCATTAGATTTTTGGCCAATTGTGGAACCGATTGGGTTATTTACTTGGCCACATGTATGTGTTCTGCGTTTTATATTGGTCAGACTTCCAGACCGGTGAGATTACGGATTTCCGAACACCTTAGTGACATCAGCCAAAAGAGACCAAATAATGCATTGTTTAAGCATTCTTTGATACATGCTACAGCATCTTATAGGTTTACCATTATTGATAGAATAATTGGGGTTAACAAAACAGGTTGGCACAATATATTGAATATAAAAGAGAAAAAGTATATCATCAAACTTGGTGGATTATTTCCACCAGGTTTAAATGAACATTTATAGCCAACCAATCAGCATGATTCTTGTTGTGTTGTTACACTTCTGCATATTAGACTTTGTTTCACTGTTGGATTTTTAACACTGAGGAAGGCTTAGTAATTTTGGGCCAAAACCGGTCTGTTTTTTGCCTAATGTATGCTGGAATAAATGGATATATTATGTAGACACCTTATACTTTTGTTTTATGGATTGCCTTTATGGTGTTTTGGGGCCGTGCACTTGCCGTACTTGCAGGTTCTTTTCATTGTAATGAAACAATTGCCCCAGCGCACAGTGGAACCCACAACTAACAAAATCAAACCCACCCAATTGCGGGGCTTCACACCCCACAATCCCTGATGTGGGGGGCCTGCACCCCCCACACTAACCCTAACTGTATGTACCAACTCCGAGATTGCACTACAGTGGGGAAAAAGACAAAGTTGTGTCGATGGCCAGCTACTTCAATGCCCTTGGAAAATTCCGTGAATCACAGAATTGATTTTCGCTGAATATGTGTTGGCAGAGAGGTGTTCCCTGAAAATAACTTTCGGCAAACTAATATAGACATGGTTTCTGGCCAATCACAATGCAGAAACTGCCCAAATTACTTTTCTAAATCACGTCAGCACACAGAAATCAAAATCAACAAGCAGTTTCTCTTTTTTTTTAGACTTGTGTAAGTCCTTTAATACTATAGCACATACACCTTTACTAAATAGGCTAGCAAAGTAAACATGAATCAAATGCATTTAACTGGTTTAGTAGTTAATTTTCTCAATACAATCAGTTAATCAGTATGAGACCTCCTCCACTGGTGAATACATCACAATAGGTTTCCAACAAGGATGCATTGTAGTTCTAGTTCTTTTTAATATATTCATAAATATGTACAAAACAGTATTGTTATTGCAAAAAGTATGTTGATGATTTCACTCTAATTTATTATGTTGACAAATTACAAGAACTGCAAAGGGTCACATGGCAAACATGTAATGCTCTTGGACTTTAATTAACAAACTCACAGCTAATCCTAAATGCAAAGAACACTAATTATTTTACCAACAATAGACTCTGTAAATATAAATCTGATTTCACTATCAACAACTGTGACAAATACTTCAATTGATCAAGTGCTCTAACTACTAGTATTTATCACTGATCAAAACCTAGAATCTGATAAGCACATTAATACCTCAACATCTAAGACAAAGTAGAATCTAGGCATGATGTATGCATCAGAACCACATATGTCGGAACACTTTCTCTGCTTATTGCGTACTCACTCCTACTTCCATCACTTCTCAATGCATCCTCAACTTTGACCAACCTTGAAAAATGCAACTAAGCAAGTTGGTAATGCTGTCATAACGTTGCCAGAATTGCTCCAAACCTATCACTTAGAGCACACCACTGTAACACATGCTGCAAAAACGTGGGTGGCTAGAAATTCAGAATGCTTTATACGAACTGAAAGTGGCCCATATCACACTCTGTAAGCCTATCAAATGATCTTCTCTAACAAAATTGGTGCAAAAATACAATCCTACAAGTCCTTTAAGATGTTCAGACCATAACAAAATCGTAAGAATAAAAACCAACTAGTAATCATGAAAACTCTTTTCTCAGTGTTCATTGCTAAATACTAGAACACTTTTGAAACATAACAGTATAAATAATTCATAATAGTAAAGAAACATTTAACAAAGAACTGACTTTGTCACTGCGAGAAATAGCTAGAACTTGCATAAAATGTGATACGTACTCTTTTATAAACAATATTATTACTTTCTCAATAATCTGTTTCAGCTCCTATATTGTATAATAATTAAAAACTCATATGATTATGTATGCATTTTAATAATACAATCCAAGTAAGAGTTACAGCTTATTTCATAACAATACCCAGCCAAGGAATGTGTATATTAAACAGTATTCTTAATATTTACTTCTTATATACTAATAATTACCTGTTTACCTGCACAATTTCCCAAACATATCCCCTGCTGTTATGCATTAATAACTTTCAACTCACACAATTTACTTTATTTCATCTTCCAAGTTCTAAAAAGACAAACTTCCACCTACCTACCTAATATGCAAGCAGTGTTAATTGCATAATATAAAAAAGTTTGTCTTTTATTATCAAATTTTCTTTTTCACTCTGTACCACTAGTGTTCATCTGTTTTCTTTTTTACTCTGTACCACTAGTATTCATCTGTTTCATGTGCATATATTTCATTTGTGTAGTCACTTGTCTTAGTATTTAATACATTGCAAAATTGTGTATCTGTACTTAGAATTGTAGTACAAATTATTACTCTTTTTAAGCACCTTTATTGAATTATCACTTAAGATATAGACATCATACATTTATATTAAATAAAAAACTGTATTAACAGGTTCCCAGTTACAAACATTTTGTATAATTATCACCAATCCAGCATTACATAAATTGCTTAATTCCTGTCTTCCCTTAAATCTCACTCCACCTCCAAAACATTATCCTGCGTGCATTGTTCCCATAGTTTCCATTTATTTCTATGTAATTTGCTCCTTCCCTTTTCTAAAGATCCCTTTCCCACTTCTTTTATCTCTTCTATAGTAGCCAGTGCTTCAGTTACAATTGGGCTACACCTTGATTTCCATGTACTAGTAATTGCTTATTTGGCAGCCAACAGAATTAAAAGTTAACAAGGCCTTACTATGTCTAGGCAATTCAGATCCTGTGTTCCAGCTCAAAAGTATCACTTCCTTAATTACAGTCGTTTGCTCATCCAATATTTCTAAGAGAGAAATCTGTAGGGAATTTTTAAAATCTGCCAACTCATTACACTCCTAAGACACGTGTTTACAGTTATGTCTCCTCCCCATCACACCTCCAGCATTTGCTGTCTACCAGAGGAAGAATTCTTTGAAGTCTGCTTGAGATATAAAATGTGTATGCAAACACTTCCAAGCAAAAATACTAAGCTTTCTGGACATTGTTGCATTCCTAGGAGCCATATGAATATCCTTCCATTTTCTCTTGTAAATATCTTTTCTAGTCTCTCTTCCCAATCTTTTCTAGCCTCCTCTAATTGTTATAGTTATCATGCAATATTTTATATTATTTACTAAGTTTCCATTTTTTAATAGCAGCTTCTGTTCTATAGTCAACTAAAAACTCTCTCAGAGCAGGCTTTTTACTTTAGATTCACCTGTCCCTTTCTCTTTGCCTATACTCTGATATCAATTCCTGGTAGGGAAGGCAGTCTCTAGTCTGCAGTTCAAATATCATTGTGGATTTATCCCTCTGTATTACCTTTCCTTGTCTAGTTATTTGCTCCCAATACATTCGTTCCTTTGCCAGTTTTCTCCTGTAAATTCCAGTCCCCCTCTTGCCTATTTCTGTATCCCTACTTGCACTCTTCTCTATTGGCAAAATCTCCTTTCTCCATTCTCTTGTTGGCTTAGTACTTAGAGTACTTGCTACAAGTTTATAAATATAATATTTTGTATGGTTGTTGTTAGTCTCAAGGATCTGCATCCAAAATCTCACTCTCTTCTTATTTCTTGAGCTTCCCCACTGCTTCATCATCATCATCATCATCGCTTTCCACTTTGAATTATAACCTTCTGTGTTTTATATATATATATATATATATATATATATATATATATAAGCCTTAACTATGTAGCTGTAAAATATCCCTTCAAATCTGGTAATCCTAAACTACCTTGTTCTATTTGAAGGATCAGCTTGTTCCATTTAACACTTGCCCTCTTCCCTTCCCATATAAATTCATTCAATTCTTTATTAATTGTTGTCCACTACTTTTACTCTGACTGATAAAAATATCCCTGACCTATATACTGCTTGTATCTAACTATCCATATCTTTAAACACAAGCTTCTGATTTCTCAGTTTTTTATTATCTTTTTAGTCTCTTCTCACATATCCTTAACTGCCATAAGAGAAGCCTTTTTAATCCATACTCCTAAACATTTTGTCTTATTGTATCCCCATAAATATGGGTTTTGCTGAATCAATTTGTTGTGGATACATAATGTATGACTATAGTCTTTGATTTATCTTCATTAATTCTATATCCTTAAAACACCCAAAACCATGTCAACATGTTCCACAGCACTGAAATGCCTTTTTTTGGATTTATAAGGTACAAAAATATCATTTGCAAATAAAATCAGCTTTTTTTGATTACTATAACACTTATATCCTTCAACTTATAAGTTCATTATTTTTTTTACCATTAGCTCTAAAAATGAAGCAAATAAGGGAGAAAAGGGAACTCTGTTCAAACACAACATGTCAGAGGAACCCTCCCACTTTAATTCTTGCCTCCAGTCATTCATATATCATCCTAATTACCCTCATTACTGTGTTAGGGAATGCAATTGCTTCCATTGCTCTTATAAAATTCCAGCTTATTCTCTTAAATGTTTTCTGTGCATCAAGGCCTATCTACAGCAGTGGTATTTTCTTACATTCAGCTTCCCCCAGGATCACCATTGTTCTATTAATGTCAAATGTTTGCATTCCCTCCACAAACCACATCAATCCATATATGTCAATTTTGGCAGCAGCTTCGTCATTCTTTTAGCTAGTATAGAACTAAACACTTTAAAATCATAATTTAAAATTGATCTATATGAAGCTGGGTCTGATGGGTCTTTGGGTAATACAACCACTACAACTTTCTTCCAAGATGCTGCCACTTCCCCTCCTTTTAAAATGCTGTAAAACAAAATATTCCAGATCTTTATCATTTCATCCCCTCCTAACTCCCAAACATTCCTGCAGATTGGTTATACATCTCCATTTTATCTCATCTCCTCCTATCTTAACTATTAGTTGTTGAACCTCATCTACCTCTAATGTGGGTGTAATTAAGTCTTTCGTAACTATTTCCATTTGTGCTCTTTCTTGATTTCCATATTTTTCTGCTTTATATAAATTTTCATAAAATTTCTGAAATATCTGTAATACCTGTACAGAATTTATGGTATTTTTTCTTGTTATAGGCTCCATATGCTTGGTGACAACTGTTTCTACTTTCTGTTGCCTTAAATTGTTGTGCTAAAAGTTTTTGTGCTTTGGAGGTATCAAAAAATAGTTGTTTAAAGATAATCTTTTTAAACTCATGCATTTTATCTAAACACTCAGTTATTTTCTCTTTGGCACTCTGCATTTCATTTCTTCATCTTTGATATTTCCCATATTCCACAATACTTTAACTTTTGTCAGCCCCTCTAAATAATTCCTATTACTCTTTAACCATGTCTTCCTGTTTAATTTCTACCCTGTTTCTAAACTCCATTTTCATTTTATCCCACTCACTATCACTTTTGAAGAAATGTCCATCTTTTGTAATAACTATGAAATAATTTCCACAATCTATTCATTAAATTCTTGTATTTTTAACAGGTGGGTGGGAAAGTGCCAGTATCTCATTTTTACTTCATTGCCCTGCATTTTTATATTGGTTTTTATCAGTGCACAATCTGAGATCATTATTGGATGGATGTCAGAGCTTTCAATTAAGTGCACATGTTCTTGTGAAATACAATGTCTGTCCATTTAGCCCATTTGTTGTACCTTGGTGAATAATATATAAATTCGGAGTTCCTACTACTGAACCAACATATTTTGTACCAAATATGTTCATAAATTTCTTTAAAAATTGTAACTTTTTTGTTGTATTTTCCCTCCTAGGTCCTCTGACACATCCCCACTTTTGCAAATCAAGTTCCGTTGCCCGCCTGTAAGTAATATCTCCTACTGAAAGCTGATTATTTCTCCCAACATTTTCTTAAGTTCCATAATAGCAGTTTTTTGTGGAATATAAATACATGCCAGCATAATCCTCCTCCCTTGCCATTTGCCCCTTACTACCACAAATTACCATTATTGCCTTCTTTTCTTGGTCCTCTTCTATTGCTAATGGAGCCACTCTGGCAGTCAGTATTATTACTCCTCTTCTCCTTTGTCCTTGATATTCTGCTGAATATCCAACCTGAAATCCTTTCACTGTCAAATTCACATGCTCATTTCTACCAAATGAGTCTTCTGCAGCATTGCTATTTACGTTCTGCATTTCTTAGTATAGTTCAAAACTCTTTCCATTTTGTCTGTACCTGTAAGGCCATTTATGCTCCAAGATAATATGGATAGTGTAGGTATTATGATAAAAAACTGTTCTCATTTAATATACATGACAATTATTTTTAAAATGTGAATTTCCAACTTTTGTTTTACATGCGCACACTAATGTTTGACAGGCTGATTTTTTATACATTGTTTCTTCTCATCTCCCTTTGAAACTATGTCACATTTTGTCAAGACTTTTTGTTTTAATGAAAGGCCTGAAACAAAAACTGAATACATTTTCAGAACAGCCCATCTCCTGTTAACTTAGAACAAGTAGACAGAATTATATGCATCTTCAAAATAATGAAGTTTTAACTTTTCAGATAGGAATAATTGCCCCAAATCAACAGCTGCACCCACTAGCATTATACAACCTAAAATTATGATTACCCATGCTAAAACACATGTTACAGCCTATGTTCCCACTGACACTGATTGGTATCTATTCCTTTCTTATCTTTATTCCCTTCCCAGATGTAAAAAAACAGCTTGTATGCTTTTGGAAAACATCAACTTTTAGCCCTAAGTAAAAGTGGACTGGCAATCTTTAAATAAAATTAAATTGTATACTGTTCTATTAAATGTATTAAATTGGTTATGCTGGTAGGGTAGCTTCCCTTAATTTCACACTTTGTTTTTCACTGAACTGCTTGCTATTGTACCTTTAAATTTAGTATTTCTCTGAGCAATGAATGCTCAGTACTCTCAAAATTAGCTCCTTGCACCTGTAGGCAGCTCGATTCTGTGTAAAGGTACTCATCAATGAGAAAAAAGCAGATAACATCCTTGCAGATGTGTGAAAATTTGTAAATTTCACCCAGAGCTGAATGCACAAGTAAATTTGGTAGCGGATGTCTTGACTCCCATTGAGAACATTTGCTAATGGAAAAATAAAAGCAAGCTAATCTCTTTTCAGATGCAAGTAATTTGACATTTTTCATGGCTTTTATCATTTTGTCTTGTTTTTCAAGCCTGTTTCCATACAAACATACTTGTTTATAGCTTAAGCCAAGGGCACTAATCTAGGCATCCACCTTAGTAAAATTAAGAGAACTAATCATAGTGTCATCATCTCGTTTTTTTGTCCTGTTTTATACATGGGGTCAGATTGTCATGTCAGTTGTCACCATCTCTGTCTAGTCAATGCTACTCTCTTAATTCTACATAGAATGTAATCAGTGCATTTTTACACCACCCACCCCACACCAACAGCCTAAGATCACAGAATATTAACTTAATCTTGCTTCTGTCCTGTCTTTCTTCATTTGTTATACTGTAAAGCCTGTTATTTCTTGCAAGTAAAAAAGTATTTGATCTGAAGTTTTCATTTGATTTTCAACTTTTGGGACACAGATCAAGTATGGATCCAACTCGGCTGCATTTTCCAGCATCAGATCCAAGCTCCTGCCCTACCCATAATAATCCTGTCTCCCTCCTACCCCCAGATCTCATTTGCCAATCGTGTAAACCAGCAGCGTGGATTGCAGTTCCAAGTTTTTCTCAGTATTAAACTTTTTCTGTAAGTAAATCTTCCCTTTTACTTTTTAAACCTCTCTGTCTGTGACTGTCTTTCCTTACCTACCCTATCCCTGTGCCCTAGTGCGTTATTTTCTCAAAAAAAAAAAGTTCCCGCCTTTCTTCTTTCTCCCTTGCTAGTGTGTGTGTGTGTGTGTGTGTGTGTGTGTGAACACATGTGTGTGTTTCCTTTAGCCATGGTGGAGCCATCCAAGCCAAGAAATGTGCTAATTGTGGCCACAAGCTCCCCCCCTGATGGCCACACACTGTGTGTTTAGGGGTTCAGCACTTAGAGACCTCCTGTTCGATCTGCGCAGGTTTCATCCCCCGTGTAGTGATCAACAGGAGGAACAAGCTAACTCTGAAGGAACTCTTTCCTTCGGAGGCTGCTGTCCCCTCTACCTCTTCCTCCCCAGCTTCTAGGACTTAACCTCCCTCTAAAAAGTCTGGGGATGGGGAGAAATTTTATCCAAAAGACTGGGATAGGCCTAAAAAGTGGTCCCCTGATGACACTTCCCTTTAGGTACCTCCGACCAAGTCTCTGACGGATCCGACCCAAGGTTCTCCTCGACTCTGGTCCATGCACTTTTCGCCAGAGCTGGAGATTTCCTGAGGCCATTTGCCCCTTTCTGCCTCCCCTCAGTGCCACTGCAGGCCCAGGTCGATGGCTTCCTCCATTTATTCCACCTGTAGTCTTTCCAAAGCCGAGGTAGACAGGATGATGCGGAGGTTTATCTGACCCCAGATCCAGATGGGAGTCTTGCCTGCCTCATCCCCCTCCAGGGCTGGGAGCATGCACTCTACTTTCCTTCCCATTGCCCCTTCTCCAATCCGACCCCCAGTTTTGGAGTCATCAGGTCTGAGGTTTCCTGTCTTCAGGCGATCAGAGCTGATGGTCCCAGGTACCTTGACATTGACCATTGCCCTGAGTGGCTCATTTCTGACTCTTTTAGAGCCATCTGACTCTTGGAGCTGTAATCGTAGTGCCGGACCCATGGGGTTGAGTTGGCTTCAAGGTTTTCTGAGTCAGCCCTTCCACTCAGAGTCTCAGCAGCTGGAGGCAGGGATCCAGCTCCCCCTTCACCACAAAGGGCAATGGATCCAGTTTTACTCTCTTGTGTGTAATGGGATTCATTCACCCTCCGTTTTCAATGTGGAGGAGAGGGTGCTTTCGGCTCAGTCGAGACCTCTGACGCTGCCTTCCTCAGAGTCCGTCCTGGGTCCCTCTCTTTCTGGCCCAGAATCTGCAATTCTGCCCCCTCAGGGACAGCCTGTCACCACTCTGCCCCAGGGGCTTCCCCATCTGAGCTTCCTGAGGTTTCTGAGTCCTCCCTAGAAACTCCCCCTGAGGAGCTTCCTTGGAAAATATGTGCAAAAGGAGGCACTTGGACTCCCTACTGGAGTCCCTCACAGAAGACACCAACTTGGAGAAAAGGGAGGGTTTACCCCATCACCCCCAGATGATGTCTTCTTTGGAAATCCTGCACCAGCGTGGGAGGTGGTCTACCCAAAAACCCAATCTGGATGAGTCATTGTTCATGAAGGCTTTTGGCACAGGATCCTCTACCTTCTGGGTGTCCCCCCCCCCCATGGATCCTCTTGTGGACCTAATTTCATCCAGGGTATGAAAGGAACCGGACATGGTTGAGCCTATTCCCAAGTGCCCAGACAAAGTTCTCAGCCCCCCATCCGACAGGCAACAGTGGCCGAAGGGATCCCCGGTAGATGACGTGGTTGCGGCGGCCACCAAGAAAGAACTCACTCAGGAGAGTTCTTCAGTCCATCCACTGGACCAAGAGTCATGGGCCATGGATCATTTTGGGAAGCGGACCTATGCCTCAGCCCCATTTACTTTGCATGTGCTGAATTACATGGCACATGTCATCAGACTGCAGTGGGACCTGGTCAAGAAGGTTACTCAGTCTGCCCCAGGATCCATGGAGGAGAAGAAGGTGTTCAACTCCTGTATGGCCACCCTTACTTCCATTTCCAATACTTCCATGAGGCTCCTGTCACATGTGACTGAAGATGCCTCTAGGGCAGCCAGAACAGGTGTAGTCATCAGGCGTCATGCCTGGCTCCAGCTTTATGCCTTCTCGGAGCCCTTCAAGAAGTCTTTTACGAATGCCCCCTTTGACATTTCCACCCTCTTTGGTAAGACCATTTGAGACACCTTGGTTCACAGTAAGAAAGACCGGAAGACCCTGTCTGCCATCAGGATTCATGTCTCAACTCTGCAAAAATCCTTTTCCAGGAATCAGCACAGGGTGAAGAAGATGTGGTTCCGAAAGTCTCAGGATTTTTCCCATGACATTCAGGACTCATCTTCCCCCAGAGGCAGAGGGGGATATGATAGACACTGCCCTCATGGCAGAGGAGGCCAGAGGAAACAAGGGTCTTAGGACTGTCTCCCAGACAGACCCTTGCAGCAGCCCTGAAGGGTTGCCCGACTGCTCATCTCTAGAGGCAGTCGGGGGCATCTTTTTATGATCCAATGACCTGGGAGTTGATCACAAATGACCACTGGGTGTTGCAAATAATATTCAGAGGATACTCAATCCCCTTCCTTCAGCCCCCAGTCCCTCTCAAACACCTCCCAGATGTCCCACCCGCACAATGGAAGCAGGCAGCAGTAGAAATTTTCAGGCTGCTCAAAAAGCAAGTCATCCAGCCCATCACCCTATACCAATCCAGATCAGGCATCTATTCCAGGTTCGTTATAGTGCCAAAGAAAATGGGGGAAGTAAGACCCATACTGGATCTTTCAACCTTAAACCTGTCAGTTGCCAAGACAAAGTTTTGGATGGTCATGCTCCAATCCATTCTGCCCTTTCTGCAGATGAATGACTGGATGTGCTTGGTGGACCTCCAAGAGGCATACTATCACATCAAGATACACAGACGCTCTCTGAGGTTCCTCCACTTCCTGCTGGGAGCCAGTCATTATCAGTTCAGAGAGCTCCCCTTTGGGCTAACCACTGACCCCCAGGGTGTTCACCAAAATGATGGCAGTAGTGGTGGCTCACCTGCGGCTGCAGGGGTTCCTGGTCTTCCCCTACCTGGATGACTAGCTCCTTTACCCTCCCTCCAGGCATCAACTGTGTCAAGTCAGGGATCTCTTTCTCAAGATTGCTTACCACCTTGGCATAACAATCAGTCTCAACAAGTCCCAAATGGTACCAGTACAAGTTTTCAATTTTATTGGGGCTTGCTTAGATACTATCCAAAGCAAGGTGTTTCTAACTCCGGACAGACTGTTATCCCTCTGACTTCATGTCAATTGCATTTTTCAAACACAGTGTCCCCCTGCGGATTCAGTTCTTCGGGCGTTGGGGTCCATGGCGGCCACTATTACTCTTATTCCAATGGCTTGCCTCCATATGAGGGTTCTCCAATGGACTGTGGTGGTGCAGTGGTCATTGCTAGACCTGCCCTGATCTCATCAGGTTCGATTATCTCAAGCTTGCAGGGATTCACTCCTCTGGTGGCTTCAATCC
Source organism: Protopterus annectens (assembly GCF_019279795.1). Classification (NCBI taxonomy): domain Eukaryota; kingdom Metazoa; phylum Chordata; order Ceratodontiformes; family Protopteridae; genus Protopterus; species Protopterus annectens. The sequence goes on from NC_056726.1 coordinate 1,218,633,519, forward strand.
CCGGATCTTCTTCTGGCCGTCCATTTATTCTTCCCACCCTGGTGACCATGGATGCCTCCCTGCTCAGGTGGGGGGGAATTACATGGGAAGGACAGTCCAAGGCACATGGTCTTCCTTGGAGACCCATCTGCATGTCAACATCCTGGAGAAAGGGCAGTGCTGTTGGCGTTGCAAGCTCTACATGCCCACCTTCCCCAAGGGACGATTGCCATCCAGACAGACAATATGTCTGTAGTCTGGTAACATCAACAAATAGGGGTAAACTAGATCTTACCCTCTTTGTCACAAAGCCATGAGATTGTGGGAGTGGGCGATCTCCTCCAGCCTATTTCTGGTGGCAATGCACATTCCAGGGAGGTCCAACATACTGGTGGACAGGCTCAGGCACATGTATCCTGATGCCTTACAAGTAGTCTCTGCATCCTTCAGTAGCAGAACAGATCTTTCTAAAGTGGGGTCAGCTTTGCTTCAATCTCTTCGCCTCTCCTTCCAACGCGAAGTGCAGCAAGTATTTTGCTCTGAACCCCCCTCCGGGGGAGTCCCCCAGAGATGCTCTAGTTCATGCTTGGCCCTCCTTTCTACTGTATGCTTATCCTCCACTCCCTCTAATTCCAAAATTAATTCAGAAAGCTCGATGGCTGGGGAGCTTAGTGATCCTCATTGCCTCCTCCTGGCCTTGCCAAGTTTGGTTCACTTTGTGGTCTCATACAATGTGTCGTCCTTTGACACTAGATCCGGTCCCAGATATGATCACACATCCCTCAGGGATCCCACACCCAGATTTATTCAGCCAGAAGCTAATGGCTTGGCTGCTCCATTTCCAGTTAGGACTCCCGGGCTTTCTCCTGTCAAGAAGATTTTGGTAGCAGCTCACAACTCTTCCACCAGGAAGGTTTATTCCAGTAAGTGGAAGCATCTCTCTATATGGGCTTCTCAACATGATCTGGACCCCTTTACTGCTCCAGTCCCCGCCATTTTGGAGTTTTTGGCGGATATTATTAATCATTGCGCTAGTTTTTCTACAGTAAAGGTACAATTGGCAGCAATCTCCAGTTTTCACATAGGAGATAATTCAGCTTCTTTGGCTTCTTCCAAACTTTGTAAAGCCTTTTTGAAAGGTACCTTTTTACTTAGGCCTCCAGTCAAGGACCCAACGCCCCCTTGGAATCTTACCCTAGTGCTACAAACTTTGGTTTCTCCCCCATTTTAGCCTGCAGCTACAGTTGACTTACAGTTCCTGTCTTGGAAGATGGCCTTTCTGGTTGCTATTACCTTGGCCAAGAGAGTGTCAGAGATCCAGGCCTTATCTGTCAAGCCCCCTTATATGGTGTTTCATAAAGTCAGAGTTTCCCTTTCCCTAAGGATGAATCCCTCATTCCTTCCAAAGGTGGCATCAGAGTCTAACATTAACCAGATCATCAAGCTCCCTTTTACTTTCCAAACTTCCAGAATAAGGGAGAGTATAAATTGCACTTGCTTGATGCAACTGTGTTTCTATTTGCATAGAACAAAATCCTTTCATAAGTCTGATCAGCTTTTTGTTTCCTTTTTTAAGCCTTTCTTAGGAAAACCTATATTGAAAGTAACTATTGCTCATTGGATCTCTGAGTGAATTACGTTGGCCTATCGAGCCAAAGGTTTATCCCCACCAGGTCATGTCAGGGCACATTCTACCAGGTCTGTAGTTACTTCTGTGGCCTTTTGATCTAGGATTTCCTTAGATGACATTTGCCCTGCAGCTACTTGGGAGTCATCACATAAGTTTATCTCTCCTTACAAATTGGATCTCCTTTCCAGTGGCAGGGCATCTTTTGGCTCAGCCATGCTCTGGAACATCCTTCCATGAGGACCTCCCAGAGCTATTTGGTAGATGGGGACTCTGTCCCACAGCTTGAAGATCAAATGAAAACAACAGCTTCAGATAAAAATGTTACGTACTCACCATAATGTTCCATCTGAATTCCTCCTTTTCATTTGTCTTCAACCGTCCCTCCCTCCTTTGCCCTGCCTTATGTGGGCTGTTTAGTGGACTGGATGGAAGAGGCATAGCCCCCTACTCTGGCGAGCCTTTTTCATTATTGAGCTAATGGATGCTAATGCCATGGTTTTAGGCATATGGTTATGTTGGGATGCTACACTGCTACACTCTGCAGAAAACTCGATTTGAGGGTAGGAGGGAGACAGAGGTATTATGGGTAGGGGAGGAGCTTGGATCTGATGCCGGAAAATACGTCCGAGTTGGATCCGTACCGGATCAGTGTCCCACAGGTTGAAGACAAATGAAAAGCAACAACTCAAATGGAACGTAATAGTGGGTACATTTTTTTTTTACTTTAATATCGTTAACACATACAGCAATCACTAAAATACTCTATATTTAAAATACCTGTGATACACACTACACAAAACTGCTTTATTATATAAAATGCATTTATATTATGAAATGTTTTATACAAATAAGAATGTTTTATAATGACAGTTATTTTTCATTTTAGTGTCCTTCTAAACATTAATAACATAAAGTGGGGTATATGCTTTACAATCCACCCACATGCTTAAAGTCAACAAAAGTCCAGTCTTTCTCAGCATCATTTCCTTGCAAAGCAATATTTCACAAATGTGACTGATGCTTTGTAGTCACCCATTTATTCACTAATTTCAGTCTCGTCTTCATCCTATTCATCTCCATCTCCCATCACCAGATTGTGGTTAAAGTCCATGGTTCTCTTGATTCCTGTAGTCAATTCATGTGTTTTTCTGACTCAAACATTTTCATTTCAAACAATGGAAGTTTTCACTGGCAAACTGTCTATGAGCTTAATTGTCAGAAGACTGAGAAGCAGAGTACCATTCTGCTTGTTGGCTCATTTGTTGTTGGATACACTTTTTTATTTCCTCCTGCATCCAAAAATGCCTTTGATGTTCCAGGGAAAAAATATTCTGCAGAAGCTTGAATCTCGCACCTGCCTCGGCATTCCTTGATTGCTGGAATTTTATTTATTTGTATTTGTTTACCAGGGTAATACACTGAGTAATAACACTGATCAGTATTGACCAATTTCAGGCTCAGTCCAGGTGAAATACAAAGCATTTCACAAACAAAAATACAAAAATATAAACAGTAACATAATAGCTCAAACTAATTACATAAAAACAACTGTGTAAATACATTCCAGTGAACAAGAATAGTGCAATGTACAATCAGAGTGTAATGTGCATTGTAATACATTAGTTTCTAAAGTGGGTCAATCTTCAGTGAATCTTGTAAGAGCAGAAGAAGCGACTCAGAAAGGGGATAGGTGGGTGATATGCCCCATTTTGAAGCAGGAGCATTTGGCTTGGATTAAGTGCTTTTTGAGTTGCATTCTGAATTTGGAATAAATGTGGATTTTCTTAATGTCAGTGGGAAGAACTTGTCAGAGTAGATGTCTGTGCAGTGCTGTGGAGTTTAGTTATAGGGGTAATGAGAATTGCTGTGGCTGGTGAGCAGTGACCCAGATTGCATGAGGAGGTTTTTCCATGATGTCTAACTGCAAAGGGAGCAAATGTGTGGAGTTGGAGTAGTTTCTAGAGTTGGGGTCATGACAGTAGGTTAGATCTTTGTTTTATTGTTAAATATGTGACTTTTTCTAGAGTTAAACAGTGATGTTTTCAGAAAAGTGAGTTTGTAATGAATTTGCAGCTGCTGTTAGAGATAGTCTGGATTGTGGCAACATTTTTCTTGGAGGCAGAAGCAAAAATTGGGAGACAATCTACAAGTTCAGAAAGGAGAACTCCTTTGACAATGGTTGTTCTGGCTGATTGAAATATAAAAGAGGAGATTTTTTGGCTCACAAGAGGAGGGTGTTTATTTTGGCTCTCACTTTATCCATGTGGAAATGGAAGTTTAGTGACTGATCAAGCCATAGTCCTATCTAATTGAAGGTGGAGGTTGTCACTATGGCATGGTTGTGTAATTCAAAGATAGTTAGAGTCAGGTGATTGGTGAATTTTCTGTGGCATTCCAAAAAGCATAGTTTGGGCATTAGTGGGGTTGGGTAGTAGTTTATAGTTGAGGAGCTATTGGTTGAGCTGGTGTAAGTCCTACTGGAGTTGGCATTGAATGATGGTGTAGGAATAACCTGAGTGATAAATGATCATGGGTAGGTTCATAGGTAGGTACTAGGCTATCAGCCCTGGGACCTATACAAGCCCAGCCAAAAAGGTACCCTGGCTTTTGCCACCCAAGAAAATTATTTTCCTGTGCCACTGTCGAGCAGAGCCACAGAGGTGATCCCTGGGGTGAAGTTCCTATTTCCCATCCAATCATCAAGATTTTTCTTGAAGAGTGCTAATGAGGAGCTTTGTTTGATATAGACAGGTAGTTTATTCCAGAGTATGGGAAGTCTCTGGGACAGGAATCTATCCCTCCGGCATGTTCTGTTTAATGTAGTGACAAGGTTTAGGTCCCTAGAGCGTGTAGCTCTGAGGGATTGGGATTTCTTTAAGTGAAGCATGTCCAACAGCTGTGGGTTTGACATAGCTTTGTATGTTAGGCAGAGATCACCTCTGAGTAGGCGATATGCGATGGAGTAAAGCTGGAGTTTTTTTAGATGGTCTTCAGCATAGAGCATAAGTTAGAGGTGGGGGAGGTCACAAGGAAGTTTGTTAATAAATATGGAGAAGAGAAGGGGATACATCTGCTTTTCTTCTGCCTGGTGTAAAGTGAATAATCATTTTCCACAAACACCCTGCTGTCTCCAGTTTTTAATAATGTTCCCTTCTGCCATAGTTTTGTCAGGATCAACTGTTTTTGCTGCTATAATTGCTTCTTTACTAATGAATGTCTTGGCTGCTTTCTCATGGCCAGGTTTGGTGCAAACACTCATTGTGCCATTTCATTTAAGAAATCCTGCTATGGAATGCCAGTCCAGTTGATTAACTTTTCTTTCTTCCAATTTCTCTGATACAGCAGAAAGTCTTGTGTATTTTCTACTCACTTTGTCTTCTAACTCTACCATTTTTTGAAACAGTTCTTGAGAAGCTTCATACTCAGCCACACTTTTCTTTACTTCAACCTTTGATTTTTGCATTTTTTAGTTCATTTGAATAGCTACTTAAAGCTTCTTCTGTTTTTCTACCCTTGTGTTATCTGAGTTACTTTTATTATTTTTATTTAATTTATTTTATTTATATTTGTTTAGAAGGGTAGTGCACTGATCTCAGTGGACCATTTGTAGGCACAGCCTGGGTGAATAGAATCACATAAGAAATGAACAAAGCATATTTACAGAATATGCTAAAAATAAATATATATATGCATATTTACTGATGCAATAATATGCTACAACATTTAGTTCAAGTAGCAGTCTACAATCTGAAAATGTGGTTGATAAAAATAGAATTATGCCGTTGAAAGTTTTATGGATAAGATGTCTCCATAATGACCTTTAGCACAATGACTCAGGCAACAGAAAGTAGAATGGGCTGTCACCAAACTTAGGGAGCCTGAAACAAGGAAGGTAACAAAAAAATCCTGTTGAGGTATTAAAATATTTCAGAAATTTTGTGAAAGTGTTTAAAAAACAGAGAAATATGAAAATCAGGAAAATATACAAATGGAAATGTTTATGGAAGAATTAAATATGTCACGTTTAGAGGTAGATGAGGCTCAATTACTAATGGTTAGGACAGGAGGAGATGAGATAAAAATTGTGATGTAAAGCTACTCCTTTACTATTGATAAACTATGGAACACACTCCCTCCATCTCTCAGGGCTACTAGCAACCCTGCTCTCTTTAAAAAAAAAATAAGACAACACCTTTCCTCTCTGTGGCAATGCATGTGCACCAGAACTGCACTCCCCAAAACCTGACACTGTTTCCCTAGCTTCCACTATCATCTACTACCCTACTATAACTCCTTTCTCCATTTTATTACAAATATCTATATGACTAACACTAATCACTATAGCTGCTTCGTATAGTCAAGCTGAGGACTCAATAAGTATCAACAACTCACTATTGCCACAACATGACAATCTAACTATCCCAGTATATCCAGTTCTGCCATGTTATTACAGTACTAATCACTTTATCCTTTAGGTTGTAAGCTAATAATTTTATCAAAATTCCTGCCTTATTCACTAAAGTCTCCACTGTAATGCATGCATAACAAATTACTTTGTATGCTGATCTATTTTAATAAATGAAGGTATTGTGTTTGTATATTTTTGAACACTTTATATTGAAACTGTATGTACTATGTGTTTTGTATATATAAACTGTAATTTGATTGTGGAGCTTTTCTGTACACTGATCTGTTTAAAGAGTGAAGGTATTGTGTCTGTATGTTTTTGTACACCTTATGTATGTACGTGTTTTGTATGCATACACTGTAATTTGATGGCGGAGCTTTTCTCCCTGGGCCTCCACTGAAAATGGGCTCAATATGGCCCAGTAGACTATCCTGGTAACAAATTCAAATAAATAAATAAATAATGTATAACCAATCTACAGGAAAGTCCCCAGGAATAGATGGTATTCCTGTAGAAGTTTGGAAGGTAGGAGGAAAAAATTGATAAACATCTGGAAGGTTTTGTTTAACAGTATTTAAATAGGAGAAGTACTAATATCCTGGAAGAAAGCAGTGGTAGCTATAATACCTAAAGAGGGTAAGGCTTCATCAGATCCAGATTCATACAGGCCCATTTCAATACTAAACCATGATTATAAAGTGTTCATGTCTATGGCTATGGCTAAAGAATGGAAAAAGTACTGCCAAAACTGATAGATATGGATCAATGTGGTTTTGTGGAGGGGATGCAAACATTTGACAACATTAACAGAACATTGATGATCAAGAGGGAAGCAGAATGTAAGAAAATACCATTGTTGTTGGTGGGTCTTGATGCAAAGAAAACATTTGACAGAGTAAGCTGGGACTGTATGAGCAGGGCAAAAGAAGCATTTGCATTTCCTGAAAAAAAAATCACATCTGAGTACATTTGATTTATTTTTTCCTTTAAATTTCTGGTGGCAGGGTAAACTACATACCAGGGAGCCTGCTCTCTTTACATAATGACACTTAAAATAGTACAGGGGTTAGAGAGTGGTGGTACAGTAGACACTAGGGAAAATACACTCCTTTTGTATGGCACTTCTAACAGTATGGAGATTGGGGTAGGGGGAGCCACTAGACATTAGGCATTACTCTAAACATGTGTACAGTGATGGCACTTAAAACAGTACAGGGACTGGGGGTGGAGGGAACCACTAGATATCAAGGATTACTCTAAACTCTTGTGTTGTAATGCACTGAAACCAGGGACTGGTGCAACTACTAGACACCAGGGACCCAAGAATACGATGTGGGACTGTGACCCTCCCTGTAGGCCCAAGGCAGAAAGGGAAACATCTGTAATGTTTGGTCAATGCAGGGACAGGTAAGGGTAGTGTGTGTGTGTGTGTGTGTGTGTGTGTGTGTTATCAAGGGAAGAATGATGGCTGTGCTTACCTGATGTGGCCACCGCAGTTAACTACCATATATAGGAACCATTATATACCATTCACTATAGGAGTCAATCAGAGGAGGTTAGAAAAGATTGGGAAGAGAAATTAGATAAACATTTCACAAATAAACAATGGGAGGACATATGTATGGCTACCAAATATGCAACAAAATCTAGAAGATTTAAGATTTCTGCCTGGAAGTGTTTGCATTTATACCCCAAGCAGACTCCAAAGAAATTTTCCCTGGGTAGATGGCAAGTGTTGGAGGTGTAATGGAGAAGAAAAAGGTACTTGAGAACATATTTTGTTGGATTGTAATGAGTTGGCAGACTTTAAAAGTTCCCTAAAGAGTTCTCTGTCAGATATACTGAGTGAGAAAATGAATATAATTAAGGAAATTATTTTTTTGAGGTGGGATCAGTAATGACATAGGAAATCTCCACACACTGGACCCAACCCAGTTTGGTTTCATCATGGACAGGTGATACCTACGCAGCCTGGTGGACATCTTTGAGAAAGTCAGCAGAGGAATGGATGAAGGCAAAATGGTTCACACTGCCTACGTTGACATGGCCAAAGCATTTGACAGTACTCCACTCGGGCATTGTTGACAAACTCAAGAGGTTAAGTATAAACCCTTCTGTCAACCCAGTGGATAGCCAGCTGGCTTACAGACAGGACCCAGAAAGGTAGAACTGGGGAGTCCACATCTACAAAGAGGCCGGTCACAAGCAAAATCCCTCAGGGATTGGTCCTGGGACTGCTCCTTTTTGGCATTTACTTCTCTGAAGTCAAGGCCAGTGCCAGTTGCCTCTGGCTATCTAAATTTGCAGATCATTGCAAATTAGGAGCTGTCATTGAATCCCACACCAACACAAATGTTCTCCAGGTGGGGCTGACACAGACAAATAACTGGTGTCAGTGCCATTGACTAAAACTAAATGCCAAGAAATTCATAATAGTATCCTTCAGGAAGTCATTCACCCCTGGTAACTATCATATTGACAACACACCCGTAAGAGTTGACCCAGTAGTCAGGTACTTGGGGACACACACAGATAGTAATCTAGCCTTTGACCATCACATGTCTACAGTAGTGAGCAAATCATTCTATGTTGTGTAACTTATAAACAAAGGTATGGCATTTAGGTCCAAGGAAGTCATTGTTCCACTGTATTCGGCATTCATCAGACCTATAAGTGAGTACAATGCCCCCTATGATATGTACCTAAACAGGCATATCCAACAATCGGAATGCCCAGAGAGGTTTCTCACTAAAAGAATAAATGGCATAAGTAACGTGTCTTATGCAGACTGCCTCAAGGCTCTATCCCTGTATTTTGTCTCTTACAGGCTGTCGAGGAGAGATCTATGCCTGGTATAGAAGGCATTGTCAGATCCCACCATAATGGACTTCCTGCATATCCACACATCAAACAGCACAAGAATTACCCATTCTAAAGACTTAAACCTTGTCTGAGATGTAAATAGGACCTGCTGGAGAGACAGGTATGTATCCCAGAGACTACTCCCTCTCTGGAACAGGCTTCTCATCCACGTGAAGCAGAGTTCCTTCCTAACCCAATTGAGGTGTAACTTGGACAATTAGATGGGGAACAGGAAATGCATCTCTAGTTTGGCACCTATGCCTCTAATGGACACAGGCAGCCTGTAAACGGTTCATCTCCCAGGTCCCTACATGTAAATGTTTCATCTCCCAAACCCCTGCTTAAATGTATCAAAGATGCCAGAATTTGTTAGATATTTAGGTCATTAGCCTATAAACACCTATGAACCTATGAGTACATGGATAGAGGATCTGAAATGCCTAGACATTGTAAAGCCTTGTTAGGTTTAATGCTGGTGGCTGCCAAAAAAGTAATTACTAGAAAATGGAAATGAAAGTCTAAACCAACTTCACTTGAAGTAGTGAATATTGTAACAGTGATATAACAAGAAGTGGGATTTGTAGAAAAGGGTAGGAGTAAATTAAACAGAAAAAATAGAAATTGTGGGACCATTTCACACAAAAAATGATTTGAAGGAGGAATGATTTTAAGAGAAGGCAGGAATTGAACAATTTATGAAATGCTGCTTTGATTATATGGTTTAGAATGATATATGTGATGTACAATGTTTGTAAATTTGAACTTGTTAATATGGTTTTATTACTTTTATATAAATGTAAGTTTGTCACAAATGATAATTCAATAAATGTGTTTAAAAAATTGAATCATGCAGGCAATTAGTTGAAGCTGTTTGAGACAAGGGTTTATCAAACTTCCCATCTTGTGTGAGTAGGTCTAGTTTGTGAGAAAGCTTGCAGTAATGGCCCTTGGCCAATTTCATATGAAGGGAGTACCAGTTGTTGCTTGGGCCAAAAGGGAGTCACCACAATGACTTTTGGAGAGTCTTTCTGAAACTTCGTAATTACCCTGGGTATCAATAGAAATGATGGAAATGCATAAAGGAACATTCCCAAACACAGGAATGAAAGTGCATCTATTTTCCAGGCTTGCTTGCAAGGAGTCCTGGAGACGTAATTGTTCCATTGTCTGTTCTAAAAGGAGGCAGAGATACTTATTTCAGGTGTTCTCCACAGCTGAATCAACTCCTGGAAGACCCAGGCCTTCAACTTCCATTCATGAGCTTCTGTCTTGGCCCTGCTTATAGTGGTGCCACTAGATTTTGCTCTATCAGAATGTGAGATGCCTAGAGGGTTAAAGAGTGCTGTAAAGCTATCTCCCAAGATATCACTGCCAACCCGCACAGAGGGTACAGCCTGGTGACCCCTGTTTATGTACTACATCACTGTGGTGCTGTCTGTACTTAACTGAAGAGGATAAAGATAGTGGATGACAAAGAGATTGCAAGGCCTAGATCACAGCCAACATCTAGTTGACATATATGTGCTTTGGTCTGTCTGAGTAGTTACACAGTCCGTACACCTTTACCCTCATAGAAACTGCACTTTACACAACATCTGAGACATATGTTGTTACAGATAAACTTGAGATTTAAGGAAAAAAGGGAGACCTGGATTTAGAGCTGTTTGATTTCTCCAGCAGTGCAATTTCTTTCTGACAAAGCCCAAGATTGGATTCTAAAATTACAGAGGCTGAAGAAGTTGAATCCATGTTTTTTTTTTTTTTTTTTACAATCTATTGAATTTTTCTCAGATGTAATGTGGTGAGAAGTTTCATAGATGGCATAAACTATAGAATCCTGAGATATTCTCTTGCAGAAGTCTAAGACTGATTGGAGAGGATCATGAAAGTTTCCAGATAAAACAACACCTTCTCCTGATACTTTTGTCTAGAAGTCAACCCAGAAACACAATCCCATGTGATGGAGTCAAGGAGGTTTTTTGTACATTTATCTGGGTTCCCAGATCAGTAAGAAGAGATGAAACCCATGACGTAGACTCTTGCTATCTGGGAAAAGATTCTGCAAAGAAAAATAAGTCAATTAAATGCAAAAGTATCTGAATGCAATTGCAATGAGCTATCACTAGAGCTAGATACTTTACAAACACCCTTGGAGCTGTAGGCATATCATTGCTGGAGCATTCCTGTGTCCTGACAGAGTGCTCTTCAAACTATCTGGAGATATACAGAGCTGAATATATTTTTCAGGCACGTCAGAGTTGTGTACTGGTAATTGTTGTTTGACTAATTTTATATCATTGCTGGCTGACTTCAGAGTTGTGCACTGTTATTTTTGCTTCACTGTATAGTTTTTCAGATCTTTGCTGAAGGCATTGGTTTTCCCATACCCACTCTCCCTATTCCTGTGTTGTTGGAGGCTTTTGCAGTTGCCTGCCCCCACTTTAGATTTGATCTGGGACACTCCCCCCAGTCCCATCTCTTTACCTCATTCTACCTAATAGACTCCTTCTGCACTTGTTTTTAGTCATTTTTAATTTAATTGCATTTTTTAAACTGTTTGGTCTAACATTGCTACATACTCAAGTGTGCTAGCTTGCACTGCATTTGAATTGTTTTGACTGCTGTTTTAGCTACTTTTCTGTATATATATATATAAAAAAATACCTTTCCTGTAACTAGTGTTGTCCAGATTCAGATTTGCTGTCTCCAGGACTGTATGTAAGCTTCTGAGCCCCCCCCCCCAAGTTTTCTGCATTGGAGGGAAGCCTTCTAGCTTATCAGTGGGAGTGGTAAGCACTCGGTAACCTATCTACCACATAAGGAGTGGTTCTGGCCCAGAAATTGTAGATATTGGCCGTTTGGGCAGTTTTTCCATCTCTCTCAACTTTCTAATTTAAAAGCCCACATTTGCACTTGTTTCCCCTCTTTCCTGTAACTAGTTTAGTCCAGATACAGATTCTTAGTTTTAGTACTTGAATTTGCTTATTCATGATCAGCACTTGTTCAGAACTTGTAAGCACTAAATAACCTACTAATTACTACAGCACGCAACCTTCCTCATTACCTAGAGGAAAACAGTTTTGGTACTTAGTTTCCTCACTTGCTTAGAGAAAAACAGCTCTTGTACTCACTTATCTAGAGGAAAATAGTTGTTTTTATTCAGGCATGTCCAAGGGTCAGCTTCCAGTGTTCTCTCCTGTCTATCTGATGAATCAGGGCATCTTGGGGCAATGTAGAAATTGCTTCATGTACACAGACAACCCTCTCCTCCTACCACCCAACACTACAACCTGTGAGAGATGCACTTATCTAGCCAAACTGGAGGTAAAGCTCTCTCCAATCAAGACTGAACTTGACAGTCAAGAGGAGAAGGTAAACACTTGCACCACACCACACTCATCACATAGTCTCACTAAATCTACACCACCAAAATCCACACATAGAAACACAAAAACATTTGCGGAGGCTCCCAATAATAATCTGCTCAAGCAACAGAGACCTCCAAAGCAGAAATGCAAGCAATCTCCACCCCCCCAGCACAACCCAAATGACACATAGCCCACAGACTCAGTGTGCCACTCAACCACAGCCAATAAGGCAAAACAATGTACCCAACACACTAGTCATAGGTGACTCTATAGTCAGGCACACTGATGTCCCACTCACCAGGCTAAACAAGGAGAAGATTACTGTCAGCTGCCTGTCGGGTGCCAGGATCTGCCACATAATTCATGCACTCAGGTCACTTCACAACAAGTACAAATATGACTCTGTCATTCTCCATGTTGGTGTGAACGACCTGAGACGTACCTCCCTGGACTACATGAAAAGAGATATGGAAGAGCTCTCTGATCTTGTAGCCCAGGCAGGTATGACCCTAGCCCTGAGTAGCATTCTGCCATCACCCAGAATTATGCCGCAGTACAAGGACAAAATGATTGACTTCAACAATTGGCTAAGCTTCTGGTGCCATTGTAAAGAGATCCAGTATCTGTCTGCCTGGGATGACATGGTCAACATACCACGATGCTTTGCCAGAGATGGCCTGCACCTGTCACCCCTGGGATTCCGGATAATGGCTAAGGTTCTTGCCGCCCCTATAATGCCTTTTTTAGGCAAGGTTCAAATGACAAATTCACCACCATAACAAGAACAGGCAAGCAAAAACTGAGGGTGATGCTACTCAATGCTAGAAGTCTAAATCTCAAAATGCAATCACTCGAGGCACTCCTTAAAATGGAGAACATCGATATCTGTGCAGTGACTGAGACCTGGTTCAAGGCTCCAGAGAGCATCCCTGCACTACCAGGCTATAACTCATACCACACTTTTCGGCCATGTAACCTGGACCAGAATACCAAAGATGGAGGTGTGTCCATATTCATTAAGGATATCCACACTTCCAGGCTAGTTGCTCAGCATAATGCAGCCGAGTTTATCCAAGTGCAACTAACTCTGGGCAAAACTGCAATCCAAATTGTAGCTTGCTACAGATCACCCACCATGCCCCAGGATTCCCACTCCTGTTTTCTTAAAGAAATCCCAATCCCTCCGAGCTACACAGTCTAGGTACCTAAACCTTGTCACCACAATAAACAGAACATGCCGGAGGGATATATTCCTGTCCCAGAGACTTCCCATCCTCTGGAATAAACTACCTATCTATATCAAACAAAGCTCCTCATTAGCACTCTTCAAGAAAAATCTTGATGATTGGATGGGAAATAGGAAATTCATCCCAGGGATCACCTCTGTGGCTCATATCGACAGGGGCACAGGAAAATAATTTTCTTGGGTGGCAAAAGCCAGGGTACCTTTTTGGCTGGGCTTGTATAGGCCTCAGGGCTGATAGCCTAGTATCTACCTATGAACGTATGAACCTATGATCTGAAGGGTAATTTGAACCAAATAAGGAAAAATTGAGAAAGTTCTTGAAGCTTGAGACTATAAAAATTTGATAGTAAGCATCCCTTAGGTTTGATGTTACAATAACACTGAAAGTAAGAATAAAAAGTAGCAGGGTCTGAAGTGTCAGCATTTTGAATTGTGGTATTTTCACATACAGACTGAGAAAGGAAAGATCTAGTACTGGTCTCCATGAAAGCTCTTTTTTGGTAACAGAAACATTTTAGAAGAGAAACCTTTGTCCCTTCAATCTACAGACATTGGTTGTATGACTCTTAGGGTGAGGAAGTGTCAAAGAATCTGAGGAAAAAACGGCTTGATTCAGAGGATGGGGAAGAATGCCTCCGATAAGAGGTATCTATATCCATAGTTCATATTGGTCCATAGATAAGTACTAGGCTAGTTGCTCTTCTGGACCATTTTAAGCTTAGCCAATTTTCCTTTCAAATGTGAAAATCAAACCATGTACATTGTATCTGAGAGGTAAACACCTTGACCTTTATGCCAACCCAGTGCCAGCTGTAACCCTCCTGAACCACTTTTAGCACCCAAGAGTCTGAAAGTATCTGTTGCCAAAGCAGAATGTAAAAAGAGTTTCTGGGACAAATTTTGAGAGATAGGGGATGAAGGGAGGGAATGGGGGACAGAATGCTGGAATAGTCATTTTGAAGTATTAGACTGTCCTGTTCTTAGAAAAGATTCTTGATTCTTGTTGTTTCCTTCCTGCCATCATTTTGATTTTAAAAGAAATAGAAGTTTTAGGAGATTTGAAAAAGGGGGGTTTAAAAATATTAGATATTCCCTGAATTAACTTCCTTCTTTCATCAAATTGTTTGAGGACATGAACAGCAGAAGGGCCAAACAGAATCTTCTTATCTAATGCATAATTCACATTTTCAGACTTTACTTCATCAGCAAACATTGATTACGTACCAGCATATGTCCTTAAAACTGTAGCAGTAGTAATGGCCATAGACACAGTATCTGCACAATCATACACACTCTTCAAAGCATGTTTAGATATTTGAGAAAGATTAGAAACAATAGGATTCAGAAAGTAGCTGTCCTCTGAAGGAAGTGAGGCTGTGTATTCCCTCAAACTGCCTGCACAAAACAAAATAAACTTCCATATGTGTGTCTGGTGGTTAATACTAAAAACCTAAAGTAGAAGAAAAGAAAATATTCTTACAAAATCTGTCCAGTACCCCACCTTCTTTGTCCACACAAGCGAGACTGGTATTGACCAACAGTTTGCTTCCTGCTGATTAAGTGGTAGATATTGCAGCTGGATCAGATCTAGGATGAGAAACCAAATAAAAATGTTAATTTGAGGTACTTTACACTGTATATCTGCCTTTTGGGGGACTGAAGGTGGATAGAATTATTATACATCCTACAAGGCTTGTAAAATGGGAGGGATGGGTGTAGAATGAGGTATGTCCACTTGTAACATATATCTCATCAATTCAGGAGGAGTATCCAATTGTTCCTACAAAAAATACCTTATTTATCCTGAAAATAATCCGACAGAAAGAAAATTCCTCCAAAGGACCTGAAGAGGACCAGGTTTCCTCATAATCACAGTCACGGGCTTGCGATTCTACAAATGAAGCCCTATCTCTGTCCATGCCAGATTCCTGTCAACTTTTCCTTAGCAATTTCTTTAGTGACATTGGTCTCAGGTAAGGATTTCTGAACACCAGGATTAACAGCCTGTAATAATTGCCTTGCTAAGGTAAGAAAAACATCTCTATGAACAGACACTATGTTTTCAGTTTAACAGTGTTTAAATTTCTGTTTTTTTTTCCTTGCAGATAACACCTTGGATAAAGACTGACTTGGAGATGGCACATCAGCCCTGTCAAGAGGTTTCTTTCTCTGGTTACCCTGAGAAGCATCCGACAGAGCGTCTCCTAGACTCAAAGAAGATGGTTCTCCCATGCTCGCATCAGACACTGGAACAGTGGAAGAAGACGTGATTGACCCCCTGAGCCATTATGGCTGAAGGAATGACACCAGAGAAACCAGAAGAAGCAATTGAGTTGTCTAGAGAACACCATTTGACCACTACAGTTTTACCCGCTAATAGCTGACACACTATCTCTGCTCATGGTAATGGCAAGAGCTCTTTATTTTCTGTTTTCTTCTTTTTAGGTACAGTGGGAAAAGAGCCAGCAGGACAACAGTATCCATGCTGCAGCCAAGGAACAGATATGAATGCCGGTAAGGAGTGCTGCAACGAGTTGGTCGTAAAGTAAATTGTCAAAACAAATGTTCACAAACAATGCACACACACTTACAATACCCACACAGTTCCCTTTTGTAAAAGCATAGATAAAACACACAAAAAATCCTGTTGAAAATAATGCGTCACTACACAATGTCCCTAACAAAATAAAATAACAGGTAAATTGTCATGAAGAATTCACAAGCACCAAAACATTAAAACCATTTTCTGCTTATTTAAAACACTTCCTTATCTTTACATTCAGACAGATATATTCAAAGTTTAAATAAACAATACACTTTTTTACACAACAATAGCCCCCAAATCACAAAAAAAACAGTTTTTGGCTCAAAATAGTTGTCCTTGTGAAAAAAATACTGGGTTGCTTAAAGGGGAAATACTGCTTTTAATCACTAAATGAAATATAGACAACTGTCCAGCTCTACAATTCATCCTACAAAAATAGAAACCAACCAAGAATCTTTGCTCTAGAGACAAATCCCTTATATGTACCACAGAATCTCTAAACACAGCCGATGACTCCCTTTACTATATGTTCCCAATCTACAGAACTCTATTCCAGTGCAAATCAGACAGACAGATAACTCATCACACTTCAAAACTCTACTTAAGGACCACCTAATTAACTCCTGGCGTTGTTCCTGCTACACCCCAGGCTAACCACTTTATCATCCACACTCTCTAAAACTAACTCTCCATTCTCTACCTTTTATTCCTTAACATGTACACCACTCTTCTTCTTCCTCCAACTACAAACATTCATATTACTTACAAACTACGTCATTCTTTGTCATTTTCTTAATATACTCACCTAATCTGCCATCCATACCTTTTTCAGTACCTTCTCTGTGCTCCGTACTACCTTGGCTATGCCTGAATTTCAATGTTCCACTGAAACACGTATCACCATCTATAGTAACCTATCTATAGGAAGGCTTTATAAGTGAACTGCTTCTCACTATGCCGCAGTCAAACATTTATTCTTTAATGCTTATAAAATCATTTCTATTTTTTGTAAACATCTCATTTTAATGAACAGCTGATAATATTGATAGTAACTTTTGTGCTTTAATGCCTGAACTAACAATTTTAATTTTTTGTAAATATCCCATCTATGTTACTGTCAACAATTTCAATGTTATTTTTTTGCAAATGTCTTATTTCGTGTACGTCCCTTGTATGGAATATAATATGCATGTACATTTTTTGTTGTTGTGGAGCTTTTCTCCACTGGCCTTTGCTGAAAAGGGAATGTTTTCTTCCCAATCAGACTCTCTTGGTAAACAAATACAAATAAGTAAATAATATATTTTTCTTTAAAAGGCAATTTCTGTGTGGAGAACTTATCTGCCAGAAATGAAGTTTCAAGGCCAATTGCTGCTCCTGTGGAACCCTAGAGTTCTTTCTTCTCAAGGTGGCAAGAACATACTGAAAATGTATTCACTCTGACTGCTGATTTCCTTCCAGTGAGCTTTGTGAAGCTGGCTAGTTGTATCCTAGGCAAGATACAGCCCATATAGACAAAACGCCACTCAATCAAGGATAATGATGTACATTAACTTGGAAATAACAGCAGTCAGTCAAAGAGTCATTAGCTTGGCTTGGCAGGACTAGTGTGTGTTTGTATAAAGCAAATTGGAATCCTTTACTATGGCCCCTTCTTTAATCACAGTTGGACATGTTTGCTGTACACAGTCAACTGGCTGCAACTGATAGGCAATTCTATTGGTAAATTGTATGACAGCAGTCTAAGTGATCTTTTATAGTTGAAATGCTGAAATTGTTAATTTTGCTACTATTGTTCAGAAAATTTTGAGTCATGTCTTGAAAAAATGTTCAAACACAAAATGTTATGTTGTCCCATCTCGCCGTCTTTCTTGCTGGTTGGGTTCGGAGCCAATCCTCGGCTCTGACTCGGCCAAAATGCAATAGCTCGAGAGCTTTTACTGGCTCCAGACTACCCCTTATCCCAACATGCAGCATTGAGATTGCTCCATACTGGCTCAGGCTAAGTACTTTATGTTTTTCTAGTTACTTGCTAATTGTTTGGTAAATTTACTGGTTATATTGACTCGTTAGAGTGTGTATCTTTCTTTGTTAGTCTAACGACCCCTTTCTCTTCTCTTTGTGGTGTTTTTGGCCATCGTTATTTCTTTCAGGCCTGCTTTTCCCTTAGAGCCCTTTTTAGTTAGAAGGTTCTTCCCTTTCTTCACCCCTTCTCTGGGGATTGCTGTTTAAGTTAGAAGCTCTCCATTTGGGGGAATTGTCGTTTAAGTTAGAGGCTCTCCCTCTTCCTTTCTTCTTCTTCCTTTCAAAAAAAAAAAAAAAAAAAGATAGCTAAGTTTTTTTCCTTTGTGGTTATCAGCCTGTTTACTTCTGCTTGTTGTAGGCTGTGAGTGATAGTTTTCTGTTTTCTGTGTGGAAACCTTTTCCCTGACTAATGCTAGTTATGGCTAAAGAGTCTAAACCCTCTGGGTTTAAAAAATGTGACTCGTGTTGCCAGAAAATGTCCCTTACGGATGGGCACATGAGTTGCGTTTATTGTTTAGGGGCTGTTCACCTGCAGGACTCTTGCTCGATATGTCATGCTTTCAGTTCCAGAATCCTGCAGGAAAGAAAAAATAAGCTTATTTTACGTGGCCTCCTGAAGAACCCTCAAGATGCCTCGTCTCAGGGTCCTCAGCCAGCCAAAGTGTCCGAGAAACACTCCAAGCTATCAGTTCTGAGCTCGGAACAGACAAAAATTACTGAGAAGCCTTCAGCTCTGTCGGCCCCCAGCATTGGCTCCGACAAAGCTAAGTCTCCGGCGGCTCCATCTGTGTCCTCGGAGCTGGTCCAGATCCATAAGAGATCAAGGTCTCCCTCTGTGGAGCTGGTACACTCTGCTCCACAATCTCCTCTGCTGCAACCTGGAGCAGGTAGTCACCAGTCCTCTTCACACTCCTCTCGGTCCTCCAGACTTTTGGATCACGACATGGAGATAGTGGTCAACAGGCTCCTCAAGTCACAGGCACTTACTAAATTACTCTCGAGTCCAGGCCATAAGGATTTGGCTCCTCCAGCTCTCCCAGCTTCTCGTTTGATTCCTCCTCTGACTCTCTTGGGCTCGGAGCCGGAGTGCATGGAGGTCATGGTGGTGGAACCATCAGCTCCGGTTTCTTCTCCCTTATCGGTTCTGACTACCGCTCTGATCTCCACGATGTCTCAGTCCATTGAGGGGTCTGGGCACTGAAAATCTCTCTCCGGCTCCAAGGGGGGAAGTGGCATTGGATCCTTGTCCAACCCCTGCTGTCCCTCTCAGAGCTTTGGCACAGGTGAGCTCAGCTCCTATATCAGCCTTGGAGCCTTCAGTCCTGGTTCGAAGGAGATCTCCGGGCTGTTCGGAGCCTGAGGCTCTTTCGACTCGGGACCACGGCACCTTCGAGGTGATGAGGAGCGTGATGTCTCCTGAGACTGCTCCACCCTCGGCTCCATTGGCTCCTTCTCCCTTGGTGCCTATGCTGGCCTTTGTTCCTCCTCCTGCCATACCCCACTGGGTGACCCCACTTCTTCCAAAACCTCCCCTGAACATTTGGAGGAGGTCCCTCAGAAGAAGAAATGTAAGAGGAAGCATCTAGACCCCCTGAGTCTATGACTTCGGATACAGACTTGGATGAGTCAGAAGGGTCCCCACAGTCCCCCTCTGAGGATGTCTCCTTTTCAGACATCTTGGAAATCCTCAGACAGAGGTGTGGCTGGAAGTCCCTAGCCCCTTCTGAGGATGAGTCCATATACCTGGATGCATTTCGTTCCCGACACTCCACCTTTTGGGTGTCTCCGCCTTTCAACCCACTATTGTCTGTAGTGATTTGAAAGGTGTGAAGTGCTACAGAGACCATGGAACCTGTTCCGAGGAGACCTAACAAATTTATTACAGCTCCAGAAGATAAGTCTTTCCTCTCTAAGGGAGTCCCTGTTGATGTCATGGTGGTGGCAGCAGCCACCAAGAAGGACTTGCGGAAACTTCTTCATCTGTCCATCCGCTGAACAAAGAGTATCGTACGATGGACAGGTATGGGAAGCGTATGTTTTCTTCAGTGACTTTTACTCTCAGATCACTGAATTACTTGGCACATTTCACATGACTTCAAAGGGATCTCCTGAAGGAGCTGGGAGATACCCTGCAAGATCCTACAGCTGAGGGAGTTGCGAACAGGGCAGCTTTCCAGCTTGCGACCTTGACCTCCATGATAAACTCCTCCATGAGGCTCTTCTTATGCAGCAGATGGAGCGAGTAGGGCAGCAGGTACTGGAGTAGCTTTACGCAGACACTCCTGGATGTGCCTTTGTCAGTTTGTGGGACCCTTTAAGTCTTCATTTATCAATACCCCCTTTGATGGCTCATCCTTGTTTGGGCCTCAGGTAAAAGAGACTCTCACCAGGTGTGAACAGGATGGCAAGACTCTCTCTGCCATAGGGGTCCATTTTTCCACTCCATCTGTACCCTATCCTAATGGTCAGAAAAGTGGGAAAATGTGGTTCCGAAAATCCGAGGGATCTTCGCCTGACACATGTGGTGATTTTTCCCCCACGGGGCAGAGGGGGAAAATAATGGAAGACGCCACCGTCACGGCAGAGGGGGTCTGCAACAACTGGGCAACAGAGATACTTTCTCTGCTAGGCCCTTCCAGCACTCCTGAAGGGAGGCCCAGCTGTCCACCTCTGGAGGCAGTCGGGGCATACTATCACTGTACCCAGCAGCCTGGCAATCTATCACGAGAGAAACATGGGTACTGTCGATAATATCCAGGAGCTACAAAATTCCCTTTTCTCAGTCCCTCTCAAAAGACAAATGTTCTAACCCAGATGTTCCACCCAGTCTTCGGGATCATGCAATCTTAGAGGTTCAAAAATTGCTAGAAAAAAGAGCCATCCAGGAAGTCCCCGCAGACCAAATCAGGCCCGGAACTTACTCAAGGTTCTTTTTAGTTCCAAAGAAGACAGGGGACTGTAGACCAATCTTGGATCTCAGCAAGCTAAACCAATTGGTAAAAAAGACAAAGTTCCGGATGGTGACACTGCGGTCCATTCTTCCCTTCTTGGGTCAGGACAATTGGATGTGCTCCATAGATCTCCAGGATGCGTACTACCATATAAAAATGGACAGGGAATCCAGGAGAGCCAGTCACTATCAGTTCAGGGCCCTGCTCTTTGGTCTCACTACAGCCCTCAGGGTGTTCACCAAGTGTATGGTAGTGGTCATGGCTCACCTGAGATGTCTAGGATTCCAGGTGTTTCCATATCTAGACGACT
Organism: Protopterus annectens; assembly: GCF_019279795.1. Lineage (NCBI taxonomy): Eukaryota > Metazoa > Chordata > Ceratodontiformes > Protopteridae > Protopterus > Protopterus annectens. Next base: position 1,218,654,843 of record NC_056726.1, read on the forward strand.
GGCTCCTCACTGCTACCACCGAGCATCAACTAATCAAGGCATGAGACTACAGAATCCAAACTTGTTCCCAGTTAGGCATCACAATAAACTATGAAAAGTCTGCCTTGTTGCTTTGTCAATCTATTACCTTTATAGGGGCAGACTTAGATAAAAGATGCATGATAGCAAAGCTGCCTCTAGACAGGGTGTCAACCATTCGTCAACAAGTTTCCTTTCTCATAAACAAGATGAGAGTTCAGGCAAGACAAGTCTTGCAAGTACTGGGCTCAATGGCTGCAGCTATTACACTAGTTCCTTTAGTATGCTTCCACATGCGGATTCTGTAGCGGCTTCTTTTTGCTTAGGGGTCTTTCCAGGAATTGCCAATGTCACACATGATCTTGATCACGAAATCTTGCAAAAAGGGCCTACTATGGTGGCTGGTCTCCCCCAGGTGACTCTGGGCAGACCCTTTCTAGACCCACATACGGTAGCCACAATGACCACAGATGCTTTCCAGATAGGGTGGGGAGAGCATTATCTGGGATGAACTGTCCAAGGAATGTGGCAACCTCATGCATACCATTTGCACATCAGTGTTCTAGACATGAGAGCAATGCTTTTGGCATTGCAAGAACTTCAAGACTCTCTACCTACAGGGACCATTGCAATTCAGACAGATAATATGTCAGTGGTATGGTACATCAACAAGCAGGGTGGAACCAGATCTTACCCCTTGTGTTGGGAGGCACTTCAAGTAAGGCAATGGGCAATGTCTTCCCAATGTTTTCTGATTGCTATGCACATTCCTGGAAAATCCAATGTGATAGCGGACAGGCTCAGCAGGGCTATCCTCATACCTCACGAGTGGTCCCTGAAGCAAGAAGTTGCAGACTTGATTTTCCGCAAATGGGGCCAGCCATGCTGCGATCTTTTTGCCACTCCCCTAAACAACAAATGCAGCAGCAACTTCACCCTAGTTCCCCCTCTGGGACAGTCACCCAGGGATGCACTTGTTCATGATTGGCCTCCGGGACTACTATATGCTTTTCCACCCTTCCCTCTCATTCCAAAGGTACTTCAGAAAGCAAAATCATTGGGTTGCAAACTCATCCTCATTGCTCCTTACTGGCCTCATAAGATATGGTTTCTGTTTCTTCACCATCACCTTCAACTGGAGCCCTGGATACTGGACCCAGTTCCGGAACTCCTGACGCATCAGTCAGGCAGGCTTCACCCATCCCTTCAAACTCTCAAGCTGACTGCTGGGTTACTCCACTTCCAGTCTTAGCCAGGCTCCCAAACATTTCCCCTGCTGTACAACACATACTAGTGTCCTCCCACAAGCCCACTTCTTCTTCTTTCGGCTTTTCCCGGTTAGGGGTCACCACAACGGATCATCTGTCCGCTCATGATTGGCAGTGGAGTTTTACAGTGTCGAGTTGCCAGCCCGGCGCCCAACCTTCCACAGAAGGCACACACATGCACACACTCACGCCTAGGGCCAATTTAGAGTGTCCAATCCACCTACTGCATGTCTTTGGGATGTGGAAGGAAACCGGAGCACCCGGAGGAAACCCACGCGACCACAGGGAGGACATGCCGACTCTGCACAGAAGGCACCCCAGCCAAGAATCGAACCGGAGAACCTCTTGCTGTGAGGTGGCAATGCTAACCGCTGCACCACCGTGGCCGCCCCTCCCACAAGCCCACTACCAGGAGGATTTACACTAGCAAATGGAAGAGGTTCTCTTATTGGGCCAAAAGTAATAACATTGATCCTTTTATGGCTCCTGTTTACAAGATTCTTGACTTTATGGCCGAAACCTACGAAAAAGGGGCAGCTGCAGCTACTATTAGGGTCTAACTGTCTGCCATCTCCAATTTTCATATAGGAGACTTGGGTTCAAACATTGTGTCCCATAGGTTATGCAGAGCATTTTTATTGGGTACAACACGGCCCCCGATTAGAGAACTCCCCCTGGGACCTAAACATGGTATTAGCTTCAATGGTTCTACCCCCTTTTGAACGAGCAGCATCTTGCCCCTTGAAGTTTCTATCCTGTAAAATCCTCTTCTTGGTTGCTATAACCTCAATTAGATGGGTTTCTGAATTACATGCTTTGTCTATTCGCCTGCCGTATCTCATTTTTCACAAAGATAAGAGTCTCTCTAAGGACCAGTCCTTCTTTCTTACTAAAGGTTTGTTCTGAGTATAACTTAAATCAGTCCATTGAGCTTCCTGTGTTCTTCCCCAATTATGGCAACAAGGCAGAGTATAGATTACACCAATTGGATGTTCATAGACAATTACGTTTTTATTTACACAGGACCAAAGACCTCAGAAAATCAGACCAATTGTTCATATCCTTTGCTGACAAAAAGCAAAGTTATCCAGTTTCCAAAGTGACATTATCAAAATGGCTGTCAGACACAATCACTTATTCATCTGGTTTGCATAAAAAGATGCTTCCAGGAAGACCCAGAGGACATTCAACCAGGGCCTTAGCCAGCTCTGTTGCCTTCCAAGCTAAATTGCCTTTAGATTCAATCTGTGCAGCATGGGCAAATCTCATACCTTTATCTCTCATTACAAAGTGGATGTGGTCTCCTGGAATAGGGCATCCTTTGGTTCCACGGTCCTGAAGAGTTTGTTCCAGTAAGCCACTTGAGAACCATGTGCTGGGGACGTGGTCCCAACCAGCAAGAATGAAGGCGAGATGAGACAACCTAACATAAAGAAGTTATGTACTTACCATAACGTTCCATGTTTGTTGTCCTTCATCTTGCCTTCCTTCTTGCGTCTCCACATCCTTCCCCCTTCCTGGAGGTTTGAGAGGAGTTCTTTATTGGTTACACTAACTGAGTTTCCTGCTGACATACCAGGTTGGTTAACCATACTTTGTCCTTTTTTCTTTCTTTCCTACCTTGGTGTAAGAGCTTAGTAAAAAATTTGTTTTTCTTACTACATATGTCTAGTGTGGGCTATTACAACGAGAGTTGGGTAGCTGCCGCTAGGCGTGTTGGGATAAGGGCTATCCTCAAGCCAGTAAATGATCTCAAGCTGTTGTATATCGGCCGGGTCGGAGACAAGGATCGGCTCCGAACCCAACCAGCAAGAAGGAAGGCGAGATGAAGGACAACAAACATGGAATGTTATGATAGGTACGTAACTTCTTTTTTTACTTTTTTAAGCAGTAAATCTTAATCTTGTAGCTAAATACATATTTAAAAACAAATCAGTAACAGTGAATTCATAACAGCATACATATTTATGTGTGGTCCAAATGAAGTGTGTGCGTGGGTGTAGTGGCCCATGGCTTGAAAATCACCCAAGGTCCAAGGTACATAGTCTGCCACTGACTGGTTAAATAACTTGCTCAGAGTTCTGCAGTAAACATATGAAGATCAATACCCTTAATTCTCTGTTCTTCCAAACCATAGCCGAGTAATAATTCTTTGCTGTAAACTGATATAGTCTTCAGACGTCTACCATACCTTGGCCTATAATTTAAAGTTAGTGGCCAGAATGTTGTCTTCAGCATAAAAATAAGGTGGTCTGTAGTTGTTTCACCTTAACAGCAGGGCTCCTTCTAATAGTCATGGCATGAAGTTGTAGTTTCATGCCCAGAGGGGCATCCAGCAGCTCAGAATGATTTGGCAACAGCACTGACACCCACTTTCATCCTAGTGATGATCACTAATATTATGAGTCTGAAATGCACTGTGCCACAAAGCAATCATGGAGAAAGGCATGGGCTGTTGTTTTTCATTAATTTATTTTTGTTTCCTATGAAACTAACTTTTCTGTTGATATCGTTGCTTGGACTTAAAAATGGGTCATTACTTAGAAGGGAAATCTCTGCATTATTTTGAAACTCAGGGCTGGAACATTTGTTTGACATTAGCCATGTTACTTCCTTCTGACATCATTTGTTTAAATTGCTTCTTTTATTTTTCTAGAACATTTTGATTAACAAGCTTGAACCTTTTCCTTAAGAATGTCTAGATAGCAGTCATGCTGAATCAGCAGCTTTCATCTGGGAAAGGTATGTACAGTCAGCAAATCTAATCTATCACCCTATGGCAGCCATTGAGTTCCAGCTGCAGGGCAAACAGGATTGATGTTGCAGATATTAGGACCACTCAAATACAAAACTTTCTCAGGCTGCCAAGCCTTGCTCTTAACTCACATAATGCAATGCTGAAACACAATGCTCCAGTTTTGATCAAGAAAAAGGCAATAAATACAGAAGTTAGGGAGATAGTAGGTGGGATTCCCAGTATGATATACTTGTATATTCAATTTTACTGTGTCATAATTTTTCTATCTGATGCATACACCTCTGGTTGCAGCAGATAACATGACAGGATTTCCAATTTAAGCTGTCATGTGCAAACATGCCCTTGATAACCATTGCCTCAGTGGAAGAGGTCAATCTAGCAGTTATGTCAAATTCATAATGTTCTGAAAAGGTGTTTCAGAATTACAGAGTGGCAGGTGTGCAAATGTCATCGAAGAAGGCACTACAGAAGATGGCCATGAATGCAATGACAGATTATTATATAACAGTATGTTTTATGAGAGCTTTACAACTTTTTTGTAATGTTTTCTCCAGTCAAGTGCAGCTTCCAGCTGCTCCCTTTGGCTTTACTCCCTGCTCAACTACGGATCCTCCTGCTGCTCCTTTCTAAGTATCCCAGACATAGGTCCTTCTCCTAATTGTCCTCCAGACTCCTTGGGAATGCCATCTCTCAATACTCAGGAGCAAAGGATCCAGAGAGGAGGTCAAGGCATACAGCAAGAAGCCATCATTCATAGGGCTGGTGGTGATAGTCCCTACCTGTAATAGCAGCTATTGCAATGAGGTCAGGCTATTGTCAATAATGTCATTTTTTTTCTTAATATGACCTGCAGTATTCCTGGTCCCTTCCAGAGATAATCCAGGTATCAAATTTCCACAAAGTATTCCATTTTCCCAGTATAGGAGAAGCTGGCTGTCGGCCACTTCATCTTATCTCCTCAAGCCAACCCTATCAGGATCTGGAGTCGGTTTCTAAACTCTAAGCCCATTGGGTTGCCAAGAGCTTTGCAGTTTTGCCATATCTGTCATAACAGTTGACTGTGCAGTTTGAAAACCACTCAGAGGAACATTGTTTATAACCTTTTTGCCTTCAAATCAATTGACAAGGAAAATGCACGGTCCTGTTTATGTAGTACCTGTACTATCAGTGGATAGCCATGAAGTGAAAAATAAGTTTACATTAATTTCCCTGAATCACACTTGGTCGAGTCATCATCATCTGCAAAAATTCAAAATGCTGAATTTCGCTATACCCGAATAAAACACCGAAGCTCAAAACTCCCTACCACTCTGGATCTAGGAACAATTGTTAGCAAAGGTTGAGAAAGGGGCTAGTTTGTCAGTCAGAAATATCAGTGTTCTGCATTTTCATCGTTCGGTTTTTGGACATTGCTCAAGTTGGATTCGACCGAGTGTGACTCAGGAAAATGAATGTAAACCAGAAAATATATGCTGTGGTTAAAGTAGTGTGAAAAGACAGTTGATACACGAGCTGATTGATTTAAATTGCACACTCACATCAGGCACAATTGAGGGCACCAGTATACAGTGGGACTCTTTGTAACTCTTTTTTGATGAAGAATGTGGTTGCTGAATCATGAAATAACCTTGAAGTGTAGAAATTCATCTAAGATAACCACCAGTAGAAACATTGTGTGTAAAGATACATATTTTAACACACATATGTGAGAGCAAGCTTGTCCCGCATAAAGAAAATATCACATACGGAAATGGATCCTTTTATTAAAGGATGAAGTGGAAAAGTGCACGGAAAAGGTCTTACAAACTTTAAAACTAGCCAAGAACTTAAGAGCCCTAACTTGTATAGAAGTTGGAAATAGTAACCATAGAGACTGTAATATAAGAATAGCTAAGGCTGACATCAAAAACATACCAAAGGATAAGAGACACTGGTAAGGAAAAGGGGCACTATGCTTTTAGTGAAAACCCAAACAAAAATTATTTTCCTTTTTACTCTGTTATTCTTCTGAGTAGAAGGTCAATCGGAAGAGGAAATGATGGAATCACTCTAGCAGAACTGAAGCAACCAAGTCCAGATGGAGTAGATGTCTATTCTATGTCGGCTCCTCCAAGGGTGAAACGACAACCATTTGTGATAAGGAAGTTCAAGTGGATGGAGTACACAAAGCTGCTAAAGTACCTGCAACTAAATCTTTCTGGTTCATTAAGAAGCAATTTATGTATTTATTTATTTATTGCAATTTGATAAACAGGTAGGTTTGCTGGTACAATGACCCTTTTCAGTTTTGACATGGGCCTAGGGGGTCAACATAATACATAACGAAATTAACTAACAATAAAATAACAACAATTTAAGAGTAACGTGAGTCTTTAACAAGTTACATAGTAATAAAACACATATGGTAGTTTTCAAGAAAACTTTACTAGAAAACAAAAACGAGTAACAAAGTTTATTAGTGAAGTGACAGTTAAGTTACATATAATACCTACAGTCATTAGAAGTGGAGGATGTCAATGTGATTAACTTGTAGGTTATACTTAATCTATATCTCCAAAACAGATGCAGGCTGAGCCAGTTTTTAGATGCTTTTTAAGTTTAGCCTTTAAAACTTGAAGCATGTTTTTAGATCTTACCTCTGTAGGAAAATGATTCTATGTGACTGGGGCAATTTCTGTGAAAGCAGTTTATCCAACAGTTGAGCCAAAATCAGGCCTAAATAGTTGTAGTACTTCCTGTTGCATGTTGCAGAGTGTATAACTTACTAAAAGAGTCTGTGCTTTAGAGGACAGTGACCAAGAGTGAGGATTTTGAAAATGATTGTGTTCAGCATTACTGTTACCGTCTTTTATTTGGAGCCACTAAAAAGTGAGACAGAAGATCACAATGATATGTGTGTATCGACTGGCTAAGAGAGCAAAACAAGCAATTTTGTATTCCACTGCTTGACATTTTTGTGTGTGCAGAAGAGAGGATGGTTGCAAAAAGTCTTAAACTAGTGACTTTGCTCCTCATGAAGTACCAATTTTCACTGTGTATTAAATTTTTTTCTTAAGTCTAGGAGTCATTTTACCCCATGAGGTTGGAAAAGTAGTATACTCACTATAAGGATCTAATGTTATCTGTAGCTATATGTGTATATGTATAGGTTTCATATATTTGGTCATAAAGTCAGTTCTTTCAAAGGGGAATTGGCTTTTTTCCATTGTATCTCCTTTCATTGAGCGTTGTTGGAATGTCCAGTATGTTTCAGTGTGAGATGATTAAACAGTGGGGTAAGAAACTTTCTTATTCTCCTCAGAGGTGGTGTGTGTATATGTGTGTGTATTTGATTTCTCAGTTATTTATAATAACACAGTACAGCCGAGTTGTTCTGGAAAACAATTTCAGATACATGATTAGTTCTCTGAACTCTTAAAAGTCACATCAGCAGAAAACATCCTAGTAGAAAAATAGCATACAAGAAGCATCAAATGCAAAAGAAGTAGCTGATATAACTGCAGTGGAATGGCACAATTCTTTCAAAAAAGTATTAAAGTGGTACTTTGATACTTGTCATTAATTTGTTCAAGAAGGCATGTTGAGTGGTAAAAATGATGAGTACCAAATAGTCTTTTCCCATAAGGAATAATGTAAATTGAATTAATCTGTTCTAGATCCCTAGAAAATCCACATTTTATAAGGCATCATATGAAATAATGAAGTTTTATTTTACTAATAAACGGTATAAGTTCACTAATAAACAGTAGGTATAAGTTCAGTAATGAACAGTAGGTACAGTGTAAGTTCACTAATAAACAGTACAACTTTAAATTTTAAGTTTTAAGTTTGTATAACTTTGATGGCCTAAAGGGATGATGGTGAGCAGTAGAGATGTTGTTTGAAAGGAGAGTCCCCTTCCATAAAAACTTCATCCAACTGCCCTTCAGGGGTTCTTTCTCTTTCTATCACTACTGAACCTGGCTTGAGACTCACCAGGTTTAATTTTCACTAGAAAACCTATGAAGATGCTTCTAAAGTGGGACATTGTTTGGTCATTTAACAAATTAACATTGTGGCTTGTTAGAGCTTTGTCAGGGTGATATTTTTCCACATAAGTTTGCACTTCCACCCACTTTGAGCACATTTCCTTGATTAATAAGCTGGAGACATACTCCCTTACCTCCTCCTCCTCATCTGAAAACAGTTCCTCAGCCACTATCTGTTGTTGCTCCCTCTGAAGCTCCTGCATCTCCTCTGTACTGAGCTCTTCTTTATGCTCCTCAACTAACTCCTCCACATTATCAGCACTGACCTCCAGGCCCATGGACTGCCCTGGAGTCACAGTTTCCTCCACAATATCTGTAGGCCTAGGCTCAGACTCAAAGCCTTCAAAGTTCCTCTGAGTTTAGCTTCTGGCCACAATTTCTTCCAGGCAGAGTTCAGGATCCTGTGAGAGACCCCCCCCCCCACCTTATCAATAGGATTTAGGCAGAGGAGGATATCAAAATGTTTTTTCCAGAATTCTCTCAAGATCAACTGTGTATCTGAGGTCACTTCAAAGCACCTCTGGAAAAGTGCCTTTGTATACAGTTTTTTAAAATTAGAGATGACCTGCTTGATAGGCTTGATCAGAGGAGTTGTGTTAGGGGGCAAGAACCTCACAGTGATGAAGTTAAACTCCTCCAACAAGTTGCCGTCCATGCCTGGAGGGTAAGGAGGAGCATTGTCCAAAACAAGCAGAGCCTTCAGAGGCAAATCTTTCTGCTGTACATATTTTTTCACAGATGGGCCAAGCACTTCATTCATCCACTCCTTGAAGAAATACCTAGTGACCCAGGCTTTACTATTAGCCCTCCACATCACATGTAACTTGCTTTTTATCACATTATTTTTTTTTGAAAACTCATGGGTCCTCACTGTGGTAGACTAGCAGAGGCTCACATTTTAAATCCTCACTTGCATTCCCACACAACAACAGAGTTTACCTGTCCTTCATTGGCTTGTGCTGTGGTAATGCCTTCTCCTCTTAAGTGACGTAGGTCCTTTGGGCATTTTCTTTCCAGAACAGGCCTGTCTCATCACAATTGAACACTTGCTGGGGGAGTAAAACCCTCAGCCTCTACATACTTCCTAAACTCCTGATCAAATTAATCGGCAGCTTCTTTGCTGGCCCTGTCTGTCTCTCCATGTCGCACCACACTATGTATGCCACTTCTCTTTTTAAAATTTCAAACCGCCCATGACTGGCTTTAAACACTTCACTACTCAGCACTCTTTCCAGGCTTGTTTTTCAACAGATCAGCATGCAACACTTTTACTTTTTCACAAATTATGGCCTGTGAAATACTATCACCAACTAACTGTTTTTCATTTACCCAAAGCAACAACAATTATTCCACTTCCTCTAGTGTCTGTGATCTTTGTTTGGTCACAACTTTCACTTCTTTAGCAACATCAGCTGTTTTGATGGCCTCTATTTTCAATGATGGTGGAGATGGTTGTTCCTGGCATTTGGTACTGTATAGCAATACCAGACATGTGAATCTTCTTCTTCTTTCGGCTTTTTCCCGGTTAGGGGTCGCCACAGCGGATCACCAAGTCCGCACATTGAATGGCAGTGGAGTTTTACAGTGTCGAGTTGCCAGCCCGGCGCCCAACCTTCCACAGAAGGCACACTCACACGCACACCTAGGGCCAATTTAGAGTGTCCAATCCACCTGCAGCATGTCTTTGGGATGTGGGAGGAAACCGGAGCACCCGGAGGAAACCCACGCGACCACAGGGAGGACATGCAGACTCCGCACAGAAGGCACCCTAGCCGAGGATCGAACCGGAGAACCTCTTGCTGTGAGGTGGCAATGCTAACCACTGCACCACCGTGGCCGCCCAATACCAGACATGTGAATACAACTCTCATATTTCTATTATCTCGTTTTTCTGCTCTGTAGTGGTTCTAACTAATTTTCTTTTCTGTTGGCTGTTATCACTAGCCTTCGTAGGACCCTTGATTGTACAGTACTGTACTTATTTGCACAAAGAATAGCAAGAAAACACAAAAAACACAAGAAAGTGTACAGCGGACCTGTTATAGAAAGTGAGATGAGTACCAAGGAAATGACTAGTACCAACAATTACTTTTTCTAGTCAAAATGCAATGAATACCAAATTCAACGAGTTTCAAGGGCAAAGAGTACCAAGGTGCCACTCTATATGCCACAGTTTTGTACTGCATAAAACAGAAGTTCTTGGTTTACTTTCCAAAACAAAATCACTTCATCATAAAAGATACTAAGTAATACTGCAACCAGAAGGCTACCATTAAACAAGAAATACAAACAGGTATGTGTATCTGTTACCTTACAGAGTGGGAGGGTGTGTGTGTGTGTGTGTGTGTGTGTGTGTGTGTGTGTGTGTGTGTGTGTGTGTGTGTGTGTGTGTGTGTGTGTGTGTGTGTGGTAAACTAAAATGTTAGACAGTATTTAAAATTAAGTGGTATACCATGGTAGCGAGTGAGTAATTTGTATTTAACCCATGGTGGGATACTGTTTGGTCATGAGGGTACACATGTTACCCAAGATCCTGACATGACCTATTGCAATTACACACTGGCATTACTTTAAAATAATGTCACTTTAAAAAAAAAAAAAGCAGATCAGACTCTCATGTCTTGTCCTTTTCCCTAAGCTGATGCAAATTAGCAGGGGTGGCCTTAACATGTTCGGTCTTCAGCATGGACATCTACAATAGTTACACATTTACAATGCAATGCATGAGCTACTGCAGTTTGTGCCACTGGAAGCATAGTAGTTGAGCAAAAGGAATAGGTAAGTTAATGCACCACTGCAGAATTTTAACATCTTGGGATAAAGGGAAATAAATTACTGTTTAAAATAAGTCTATCAGGAAGAATTACATTAAAAGAACTGTTCTAGATATGCTTTCCCACTCAATATCAATAAACATGGTGGCCTAATGGTTAAGGTGCTTGCCTTACAAGCACAAGGTGCAGGGTTTGAGTCTCAGAAGGGATAATTGGCTAAACTTAAAATGGCTCGCAAGGGCAGATAGCTTAGTACTAATCTATGATCTAAGTTATTTTAAACATTTCAGCAGCTATAATTTATGTTGCAGTGTGACTACTGAATTCATTCAGATACCCAGTTTTACTTTCCATTTGGGATGAAACATTCAGTGGAGGTAAAACCTTGCCATTGTATAATTTTTTTCATTTTTACTCATCTAGCAACAAATGAAACCAGTAGACTCAAGTGCTTCTTTTGAAGGGCAACAACCTGGCTGTTTTTTTTCTGGTTAGATGACCAGAACCCCACACTCTAATAGATCTAAAACTGCGCTTACCAAGTCTTTTTGACTGTGTACCCCAAGAGCAGATAGGCCGCATAGTAGTGATACCTGAGCACTCTAAAACCACCCTTGTAAATACCACAACTATACTATTTAAATTCCCTTATTCCTGATTCAGTTTTTGCTGCAGCATGCAAGACTTCAATTTACTGTAATCTGCATAGAGAAATGCATGACACTGATAAATACCTTGAATTTATATACTTCTTTTACTATTTATGAAGGCAGAAAAAGCCCACCAAGCAGGGGTGTAGCCAGGCATAGGCCATTGTACACTTTTTTGTAATTATTTATTTGTTTATTTCATGCAGTGATATGTGCTGGGGGGAAGGGGGCTGGCATGTTCACCATGGCTATGTTTTATTAAGTTACAGACTTTTTATTTTTAGTTTTTTTTTTTTCATTATAGAAAATATATACTTTCAAGACGTAGTCTCTGGTCTGGCATAGGCTACACTCTGGAAATTTGTATATAATTCCACAAATCCTGCCTATGCCTCTGTTGCCAAAGGTAATACATTAATACTGCTGAAATTTAGCATGTAAATGGTGGCAGTAGAGGAGAGATGACATAAGCTTTACTAATGGCAGAGCTTATTCCCCTGGCCACATAAGAGCCTTCCTTGTCTTACAGGACTTTTTCAAAGCTATAGTATTCACGGATGCTCTTTTACTTGGTTTGATGAGAAGCAGTTCTAACCATTGTAGTTTGAACATGATGGGTTTGTCAGCCTGGGAGCCAGGTTCTAGATGATGCCCTAGAATGACAGAGTCATTAGAAAGAGATTCTCCTCATTGTAGAAGCAGCTGATCTGAAAGAAGGTTCCCTGCCATGACTGACTGCTGGGATTTCCCCTTCTGGTATCACTAGCTAAGCATTACTCTTGAAATCTCTGACTTCTGCTCTTACAATTCACAGGCACTCATCAATGTATATCACATCATCAAGCACCATGACAAGGCTTCCCAGTTAAGCCATTATGAACAGAGTCAACATATCGGAAAGACAAACAAGAAAGTAGACACATGCAACAACTAGAATACCAAGAGAGACCCTGATAAAAGGCTACAAGGCCTGAACAACATGCCCTATCTGGACCAACTGAAATCCCTGTCACTATACTCAATATCCTACAAACTGCTAAGAGCTAAGAGGCGCATACAAAGCATCCTCTGAGCCATCACTGATAGATTTATTGCACATCATCAAGTCAAAATGGCATCACAAATACTCGGCCTAGGGACCTAAACTTCTTCTGCAACATCAACAGAATGGTTTGGAGGAACAGGTATGTTTTGCAGATGCTGTACAACAGAGTCCCCATCTCCATAAAACAAAGTTCATCCATTTCCATTTTCAAACGCAACTTACATCTATGGATGGGATACAGAAAATTTACCCCAGGACTGCTCTCTGTACTACTAATGCTTTATCTCATGCATAGGCCCATCAAATTATCTATGGTATGATCCCATTTATTCTCATTAGGGGTAATATATAATTATTGACCGTAGGATGGATAAGGCCAATCTATAACCAAATGGAATAGGTTATTTTGAGCACAAAAAGGGAAACTGGCTAGGCTTAAAATGACCCGCACAGACAACTAACCTAGTACTTACCTATGAAGCTAGAATTATATATTCACCTGATTTGCAGCAAATCCTATCTTCTGCTGATGGTTGGAGAAGCTATAAAGAGACAGGATGACAGCAGATAGTAATAAGTATCCACTAAACAGGTTTGTTGCACAGATCAACTGATATGGTGAGCATATATCTGTTATATCGGATTTCAGATAATTGTTGAAAAGAGCCCTCAATAGTAAAACATTTAATGACCTCTCCTGGAGGCAGCAGCTTGGAGAAGGCTAAAGACAAGGCCTCAGAAGACTGAGTCCAGAAGCACAGATGTGTGAAAGAAGTTCAGCTCCTGGAGCCATGGGCAAAGCAAGTGATCCTGGTAAAAGTGTTAAATGATAATAATGTGGCCATGACACAAATTTTCACAATGGACATGTTCTTGAAACAGGCATTGCATGTAGACAGCAGCTTGAAGAAGGCTAAAGACAAGACCTCAGAAGACTGAGTCCAGAAGCACAGAGGTGTGAAAGAAGTTCAGCTCCTGGAGCCATGGGCAAAGCAAGTGATCCTGGCAAAAGCGTTAAATGATAATAATTTTCACAATGGACATGTTCTTGAAACAGGCATTGCATGTAGTCATAACCTTGAAGAAGTAGCTTTTCACAGAGTTATCTCAAAGGGCAGTTAGTTGTCTGATAACAAAAGATAAGTAAGCAGTCTAGTTGGACTGGATGATGTTTGTCTTCCTGAGCTCCTATCCCTCTTATGCTACAATCTAAGCCAATTCTGCATATCAACAATATCAAGGATTCTTTCTCTCCTAAATTCTGCTCCAAGAAAGAAAACAGGTGAAAAGAAAGTATAAAGACTAGTTTCAGACGAAAATCTCTTAGTAGTGCTAAAGGCACCTGATTTTTGTGAAAGACTGCCTAGGTTTCTGTACCCATAAGGGAGTACAGCGCCGAGAACCTATAGGCAGGTGTGATAGCCACCAAGAACAACATCTTGCAAGAGCTGAACTTTAGATTGCAGAATCAGCTTATTTGAAGAGTGTGTGTGTGTGTGTGTGGGGGGGGGGGGGGTTGCTCAGGACTATTAACTATGAAATTCAAAGATTCAATATACCATTCTTCAAAGGTGAAAAAAATAATATGCATCAAGTCTGGCCTGAAATGGTTCAGTTGCATCAGTATTCTATCCTGGAAACAAATTTAAATAAGTACAGTAGAGAGTCGGTTACAAAGTTTTTTGGGTAGGAAAAAATCATAAAGTCTGAATATGTAAACGTTACACGTATTCAATTGTGTGTGCTTTTTTGAGCTTGTGCTACAATAACATACTGTACCATTTTGTTTTATTTTAATTGTTTAATGTTCATCAAAAACATTTTTAGAAGTTTTTTATCTGGTTCAATTATATGTTTGATTATCCAAACTACCCTAGGTCCCAGTTAGTTTGGATAATCGATTCTGCACTGTATGCAAACATAGATTCCTTCCTTAGGGAATTGTGAGAGAAAATGGAGCTGATCCCTAGGACCATGATTTGCCAAAGTGGTAGAAATACACAATGACTCTGGAATAAAAAGCCAAATCAAACAGATGACTAAGAGAGGTCAGGATCACCGGTAAACTAGCAGTCTGAGACAGTGTAGATTACTTTCCTACTGAGAAAGAAAATCTCCTTTGCATGGAATGCTTTTTGGTAGCCTCAGTCATTTTTGTGACCAGACAAAATGTCACATGGGAGCAACAGATCTAAAATAGCATCCATGTCTGCAAGGGATCTAAAATAGCATCCATGTCTGGAGTTGGAGCAGGTTGTGGCTCCAACCAAGGGGCATCCTTGGTTTATATTAGAAGAGGTTCTTTTGCTATCAGATACCTGACCACCTGAAACCACACTGTTCCCAACTAACAAAGGCCAGTGATGAAATGTTTTGGCCTTTCTTTGAATTATGTGAGTCTGAACAGAATCACAGCAGAATGTGGAAAAGCAAGCTGGGATCTTCCCTGGAAAGAGAATGTATTCACCATCAACTACCCCCTTTGCAGTACTGAATCAAACAGAAATGGGGTACAAGGGTACATGCTCTTGCATAATGAATGCCTCAGTTTCTAGTATGAGATAGATATATAAAACAAGATTAGCCTCCCTTACCTTCAAGCTCTAAATAAGGGACTGGAGTGTGAAGCTCTGGGTGAGGGAACCCATTAGCATATTCATCCCCTAGGATGTGAACAACTGTGAGAATTATACCCTGCCCTGTGGCCCAATGCCAGGTCTGTATATTTTCTCAGCAGAGGGGGCATATAAGAGAGTCTTGCTGTGTTTGTTGACATATTTAATAAATTACTGCATATATATATATATAACCATATAGCATATATAACCTCCTCTGTTACTAGACTTTTGATTGTATCCTCTCTTACTAGACTTTTGATTGTATTTATAGCTTTTGTATATAAGATTTCATGTATTTATAATGTACTCTGCTTGGAGCTTTTCTCACGGGCCTCCACTGAAAAAGGGTTCATGCCTAATCAGACATACCCAGTTAACAAATGTCAAAATAAAAAAAATAAAAATAAAATAAATACACAACCATAGCATAATTGTCTTAAAAAGAAGTGTTGTTGGTCTTAACTTTTCCATAGCCAGAAGGGTGAAGAACACTATCCCTACCTTAAGCATGTTTAAGTGTGGCTCCCTTTATTTAGGGGCCCAGTTTTCCTGACACTAGGAAGGGACACAGGTGGGTTTCCTAACCGAGTGATGAAATGTTTACTGTCAAAGACTGAGACTGCTTTAGCTGATGGGTGCTCCCAAGCTGATGTTGGTTGGCACAGACCATCAAAAACCTAGTGACATGGTGTTAGACATTAAAAAAAAGGTCCTGAGGATGTGATGATCTGTAGCCACCAACAGTCCACTGTATCCAGTGGGAGGTGAATGGAACAATAGAGTTAGTGACCGCCATTAAGAGCCAGAAGTATCAGATCTTCATAACTCACTTCTGGGTACTCATCTTGGATGGCATGGCTACACCTTCTTTGACCCTCTCTGTGGGTAGGAATGACCAAAAATGGAGAGAGCCCACAAACATCCCAGTGAAGGAAGTTTATGTTGCAACCCAAAAATACTTTGCATAGTTTATGGTTACCTTAGGACTTGCAGTAAAGGAAGAACCCAAACAAGGGCTGCTATCAAGGAGTCCCTTAACCGAGCCACCAACAACCAGACATTTAGGTAAGGGAAACTCAAGGAATCCCTCTCTGTCGCTACAGCAAGCACCATGGTAAACATAGTTTACAAACAGAACAGATCAAATACCAGCAACTGTATACTAAAAGCAAAGCCACACCAAGTGGCTTGAAGGATTATCTTGTAAGGATATCAGAAAATGAGTTCGGTGACACCATTCATGTGCCCAACTGCAGCAAAGGCATGAACCACCATAGTGTTGCCTTCAAGAATCTGAATTACTGGATATATCTCAATTCATGGAGGTTTGGAATGAAACAGAACCTTCTCATCCTGTTTGCCATGAAAAAGAGGAGGGAACTGAGTCTTCTGCCTCTCTGCAAATGGATCTTAGTGCAAAGTAGAATGTAGGCCTTCTACTATCTACTATCTAGGCCTTTCTGCCATCAGAATACCTAAAAATAGCAGATGAAGCAATCACCTACCCCATTAGTATCTTAATTAATCGCTCCATCTGTGAATCTACTGTTCCAGTTCTCAGGAAAAAGTCTATTATTAGCCCTTTACACAAAGGTGGTTATACCAATGATCTCTCTAACTACTGCCCCATCTCTATACTTTCTCCACTCTCCAAAGTATTTGAAAAATGTATCCACAATCAATTACTAAACCACCTCTTAGAAAATAAACTCCTTGCACCCACCCAACATGGATTTCGCCCTGCACACAGTACCATCACAGCCTTACTCTCCTTCACTGATACAGTCTATAGAGCCCTTGATGCTGGCCTCATAACAGTAATTCTCTTAGATTTGTCTAAAGCTTTTGACATGGTTTCACACCGTAAACTACTACAACAGCAAAGAAGTATTGGTTGTACCCCAAATAACGTGGTGTGGTTTTCTAGCTACCTTAGCAATAGAAAACAATCCATCAAATGGTAAAACAAACAGTCTGACTTTCTGGAAAATAGTATAGGAGGCCCCCCAAGGTTCAATCTTGAGGCCTCTGTTATTTAACATCTTTATTAATGACCTCCACAAAGCATCCCAGCAAAGTACAAAAGTTCAGTATGCAGATGATTCTACAGTAATCTCTTCTGCTACCAACCTTCCCGAGCTTATTAAAATCACTCAAAATTCCTTCACATACATAGACACATGGCTAAATAATGCTCACCTCCTGCTAAACACCAAAAAAATCTAAGATCCTTTAATTTTCAACTAAAACACGTTCACTGGACTTTAATATTCTCTCTCATAACAACACAAAAATTGAAATAGTAAAAACTGCAAAATTACTAGGTATTACCATTGATGACAAACTTAACTTTGATCAACAAATTCATAACGCAATAAAAAAGACACATTTTAAACTTGGCAAGCTATACCATCACAAACTTTACCTAGACAAACAGACTAAAATCAGCCTCGCTAGTACTCTACTTATCCCTTCCCTCATCTATGGTAGCCTTATTTTCACCAACCTCCACTCATGTCTTATCACCAAATTACAAACATGCTATCATAAAATAGCTAAATTTGCCATAAGGGCACCTAAATGCACGCACCACTGTCTTTCACGTAAACTGGTTGAATTCCCTCACTACCTTCAGCATACCTAACTAACCATCACCCATAAATTAATATATAAACCCAGTAGCTGCCCCACTCTCCACTCTATCACACAAATATACAACCCTACCAGGGCACTTCACTCAACTCACAAATATGAGTAAACCCAATAAAAGAGCATGGCTATGCGTATACTCCCACTGTATTTCAAAATTGTGGAATTCCCTTTCCTCTCACATCACACAACTAGACACACTAAGATCCTTCAAAACTGCCTTAAAAAGCTTCTTCCACAACACTCCTATCTGTACCTGTACTTTAAAACCAAAGCCTCCATAAACGTTCTACCCCCTCTCCTTTCTGAATCTCTCATTACTTTCTCTTACACTCTAATGATACTACTACAGTCACAGTTTCCATTGTAAATATATGTAACATGCTTCCTATGTTGTATTATACTACCCTTCTTCTGGCAATACACATAGCTTGCCTATACATATCTATTGTTATTTACCTGTATAGAAAATCTTGTTATACTTTCTTTTTATTTGTGAAACATATTTGTATATGATTTTCTTTATTTGTAGAACATGTATTGTATATTTTTGTCATTCATTACTTTTGTGGAGCTTTTCTCCCCAAGCCTACACTGAAAATGGGTTGCTGACCCAGTGGACTTTCCCAGTCAACAAATGTCAATAAATACATTTTTCAAGAGCTCTGTGAACAGTACTTCATTTTTCTACCTATTTTAGGAGTTCTACCTATGGTGGACCTGACAGATGTATTTCATGGCCACCATAAACTATTGCTTAGTTCTTAGCTATGGTTCTTCTACTTCATATGTTTAAATATACTCTCTTTAGACAGATAAGGTTGTGAGAGATCTGGGTACTTATTTGGATGACTCTCTCATTAAGTCATGTTTAGACTATAGTCAGGACAGCGTTCTTTCTGTCTCAGTTAATTTCCAAGGGAGTATCTTTGGGATCCAAAGAAGTCATATTATCAGTGCATTTTTCCTGTATCAGACCTATCATTGCATACAATGCTTCATTTAGTGTATACAACTCCAAGCACCTCATTCAACTGGAAAAGCCCTAACAATTTTTAACCATGAAAATTAAAGGCCATAAATCTTTCAACTCTCCTTATATTTTAGCACAACTTTCCTTATACTCTGGAGCCTACTGGCTCCTCTAAGGTGACCCATGTCTTAATTTTCAAGCCATAAAAGACCCAGTTCTATTTGACTTCCTATTTTTTAGCAAAACCAGTGCCTCTGCAAATATCCATACTAGGGATCTAAATCTGTATCACAAATAAATAAGACTCACTGGAGGGAAAAGTTCCTAACTCAATATTTCCAATCTATGGAATAAGTTACCACTGCAGGTCAAGCAAAGTACTACTTTATCTGCCTTTAAGCAGGGGCGGCCCATGCTACTGGACTGCTGGACTGCAGCCCCACCAGTTGTAAAGAAATTAAAGAAATAAAAAAAAAATTAAAATTTGCGGATAAAAAAAAATTAAAAATTTGCGGACTTTCGCGCATGCGCAGTAATCCGGACTGCTGCTGAGACAGTCTGGAGCATGCGCAGACTGTCTCAGCAGCAGTCCGGACTGGGAAACATGTAAGAGCAGAGATCCCAGAAGTCTATGCAGTTTTAACTGCATAGACTGTCGCTGGAAACGGATCAGACTTGGACTGCAACGTCAGCAGGCTGGAGTCTCGTTGGGATCTCGCGTGGTGGATGCACTCCAGGAGTCTCGTCGGGGGATGTGCTCCAACTATGGATTTGGATTTAATGGCCCAAGGGATGGGATCTACAGGAAGGACAGCTATGGATGTAATGGAGGCCCAAGGGATGGGATCTACAGGAAGGACAGCTATGGATGTAATGGAAGGAAGGGATTGTCGCTCCAGGTAAGAGGGACAGCTATGGATGTAACGAAGGGAGAGAGTGTGTGTGTGTGTGTGTGTGTGTGTGTGTGTGTGTGTGTGTGTGTGTGTGTGTGTGTGTGTGTGTGTGTGTGTGTGTGTGTGTGTGTGTGTGTGTGTAGACAGCTACGGATGTAACGAAGGGAGTGTGTGTGTGTGTGTGTGTGTGTGTGTGTGTGGGGGGGTGACCCTGCAAAACAAAATGTCTTTGATCCGTGTTTACAGTATGTAAGGTAGCTCTATATTCTTGTGCCTTTTGATGAATGATTTTTTTCAAGAAATTATGTCTCGGTCATTTATAGTGGAAGCACTAATGCAACATGCGATGTCACAAGACTTGGAGAAATGGAAAAGGAACTTTTTACAAGATTTTCCCTTATCTTTCTATTTGTGCAACTTTGAAGATTTCTAATATTTGTTTTTGCAATACTTTAATGTGATTTCCATGTGTTGTTTGATTTTCACTTTCAAAGTTTTGTATCTGAACTGAGAAAGCTATGATATTTCATCTCAGACTTTTAACTTGCAGTTTAGTTTTTAGCCAGTCATCTATAAAGAATGAGCTTAATAGAATTTTAATACCTTTACTGTTGCAACAATGAGGTAATTAAACTGTTGAAGCATTTGGTATACAGCGAAATGTTTATGATGGATCAAACGTGTACATAAAACAAAAAATATATATCTGCAAGGTCTGTTAAGTAGCTGTTTTTGATCTCACACTTTAGCTAGTGTATACTATTAGGATAAAATATTTAGATAGATATGCATGTCTATTGATAGATATACACATAATATATATATATATATATATATATATATATATATATATATATGTGTGTGTGTGTGTAAATGCCCCAGTTGCTATATACTGGTGGCTAGAATAAACTCATGGTGGTGTGGTAGGGAATACCTCAGGCTTGAACCCTGTACCTTGTATGCAGGTGTTAAGGACCTGAATTCCCTATCCACCACCATTTGTAAAACAATTGCAGATTTTTGCCTCATATTTGATCTGATCTGTTCCTCATAATATCTGTGGTTTCTAAATATTGCAATGCTTAATATTTGATGGTGCAGTGGTAGCATTGTTGCCTCACAGCTGCAGGTTCTCAGGTTTGATTCTTGGTTGGGGTGCCTTCTGTGTGGGGGGTTTGCATCTTCTCCCTGTGTTTGTGTGGGTTTGCTTTTGTGTCCTCCCATGTTACAAAGACATGTCTGCATTATTTCTTCCTGGGCCTCTGCTGAAAATTGTTTTTTTTTTCCAAGTCAGACTGTCCTAATTAGCAAATGTTAAATAAAATTGACAGGCATTTGAATTTCAGACTTCAGGTTTCTGAATGTTTAATTCCTTACATATTTGATGGTGCAGTGGTAGCATTGTTGCCTCACAGCTATAGGTTTTCTGGTTTGATTCTTGGCTGGGGTGCCTTCTGTGTGGAGTCTGCATCTCATTCCTGTGTTTGTGTGGATTTGCTCTGGTGTCCTGTCATTTTACAAAGACATGTGTCTGCAGTATTTCTCCCTGGGCCTCTGCTGAAAATTGTTTTTGCTCTGTCAGAAGTAAAATTGACAGGCATTTGAATTTCAGACTTCATATTCTTCAGAAAATACATAGTACCTTTTATTCTAGCAATTTTCTAAGTTTATAACATGAATATTTGAAATTTGTCCTTATTTTTGGGACTGTATTACCCCATTATTGGCTTTGTCCGGGTTTTTTTGTGTAAGGTTGACAGCTATGGCAAGAACTGAATTCAATGAATATGTTTGAGGGCTGTATTCCCTCATTACTGGGTTTGTCCAGGTGTTTTGTGCTAAGAGGTTGACAGCTATGGTGAGAACTGAATTCATTAAATTATAGGCATTTAAGTTTCAGTCTTCTGCTCTTTCACAAAGCAGCTGATTTGGCATAGTGGTATGTTGCTCTGACTGTTTTGCACAGGGACCTTGGCAGTAAAATGTATGGTGGTAACAGCATTTTTCTTTCACAAAGCAGTTGATTTGGCATAGTGGTATTTTGCTCTGATTCTTTTGCACAGGGACCTTGGCAGCAAAATTTATGGTGGTAACACAGCATTTTATTCTAGCAACTTTCCAAGATTATACAAGCAATGTTTAATGTGTCCCTGTTTTTTGGACTTTTTATCCCCCCCCCCCCCAATACATTTGGCTGTTTCCAGATTTTATGTGCTGCAAAGTTGAGATGCAGTTGAGTATTGAGTAGATTTTACAAGGAGCTGAGAGCTGCAGGGGAAGAGAAGTTTAGTGCTGATTATGCTAAGTCAGCTTGCATTGTTAATAGCACAACAGGTTGTATACTTGCTTTTGATGCAGAAGGTTGTTGGTTCTACTCCCACAAGGAGTGAATGCTGCCATACTGAAAAAGTTAAGATACTAACTATGAGCCTGTTATCAGTTTGCCATCCATTTCCTATTGCAATATTACTAGCTTATAGGGGTTGGGAGTGTGGCCTAATGGTTAAGGTGTTTGTCTTGCAAACACAAGGTGCAGGGTTTGAGTCTCACAAGGGATAATTGGCTAGGCTTAAAATGGCTCGCAAGGGCAGTTAGCTTAGTATGAACCTCTAATGTAATATAGGCAATTTATTCCTCAGGAGCATCAAACACTATTTTTCGATTAAACCATGAAATATAAAGGTGTTTGCTAGCAGCAACCTCTTCATTAGTTACAGATTTATTTAATGTGGAATTATTTAGATGACTTTTTTACTTCTTCAGAGATTGTGCATATTTACTGATAATGGTGGACTGTAGAATTGTGCATATTTACTGATAATGGTGGACTGTAGAATTATGCATATTTACTGATAATGGTGGACTGTAGAAATATGAGTAGACTTTTATGATGGAAATGTTCTGAGCTGGGCAGTTTTGTCATTATGGGTGCATGTATTTTGTTTCACTGTTTACTGGAAAGATGTTCTGAAGTGGGCACTTTTGTCATTATTGGTGCATGCGTTTTGTTTCATAGTTTACTGGGAAAATGTTCAAAACAATAGGAAGATGTATCAAAGAGCACATGTATGTTTCATATGCAAGGGGGCTATGATTTGAAAACAGCCCAGAATTAATCTTTATCTGCCACTGGTAAAATGTATTTTCTTTGCATGTGGGTTTCAATGCTGTTTCAATGAATGTGAGTTTCAAGGGCAGAGAAGTTTTAATGCTAAGTTTGTTTAGCATATGTCTTAGTGTTTGTGCTGTAAAATGCAAAATAAAACTTTCAAATGAAGTCCAAATCATCATAGAAGTAAATCAGTATGCACATTAGTGTTTATGGTAAATGGAGTGAAATAGCCAAGTAATGGATCATTGGAATGGCTGCAGGGGGGAGGCTCCATTCGACCATGATTTTGTGAGGGGGAAGGGCGGCAAACTTAAAGACAGCCCCAGGTGAACTATACCTCCCAACTGTCCAGATTTTCAAAGAATGAATAGATTTTTGCTTCTTATTTTTGGTTTGTTCCTCATAAAATGTGTGGTTTTTCTGGCAAATCATTTAGGAATTAAGTCACTAAATAATGACACACTGAGTTTCAGACTTCATAACCTTCAGAAAAATGCATGTTAAAGTAAGACTTGTTGTTCTATCAACTGTCTCAGTTTATACAAGAGTAATTTTTAGTACTGTTTATATGTTCCCCCAATATATTTGGGCTTGTCCAGATTTATTGCATTAACATGTTGA
Organism: Protopterus annectens; assembly: GCF_019279795.1. Classification (NCBI taxonomy): domain Eukaryota; kingdom Metazoa; phylum Chordata; order Ceratodontiformes; family Protopteridae; genus Protopterus; species Protopterus annectens. The sequence continues at coordinate 1,218,678,250 of NC_056726.1, forward strand.
GAGGTACATGCAAATAAATTGCTTTATAGAATTAGGCATAGCCAAACCCCTCAACTGTCCCTGATTTTGGCTCAAAATGTTGTTCTTCCCCCTAATAATCCCTCTGCAAAATAGCAATTTTGGAAGAAAACATGGAGGGTTTACAATTAAGAAATAACGGTAATAATCAGAGTTATAGATTACTTTTATTTCAGAAATGCATGTAGATTCTTTTATTTTGTCATCTGTTCAAGTTAGCAGTACTAATATTAAAGTGTCCCTTCTTTGACAGGTTCCCAGCTGTATTGTGTGGCTATTTTATATTTTTACATCACATTTTTGGTCCATTTTTCATAAAATTGTGTTTTATTTGGCAAATTAGTGACACATGATTAAAGACTGAAGTTAGAAAATAATGACAGACATTTCATTTTCAGATTTCATACCATTCAGAAAATTCATACTAATGCAAGACCTATTCAATTATCTTTCTAAGTTTATAAGAGCAATATTTAAAAATTGTCCTTATTTTTGGGCCTTTGTCCCACTTCTTTGTATGGCTTTGAGGTTGAGAGGTATGACAAATGTGTCAGGGCCATCACAGTCAGCCAGAGACATTTCAAATTGTGACATACTTGTTGCACCCCACTCCCCCATGTAGTGACTCTGGATGTGTCGAAGCAAGGCAAGGAGTAGTTATGCAGTTTAAATGTGCAGAGTATCCCCCCCATCCAAGGTAGACACAAGTACTAGAGTGGCTTTTCATCTGTCCTTGATTTTTGCAGAATGGTCTGGTTTCTGTCATATTTTTTGTACTGTTGATTTATGCATATTACTCAAAGTGCCTGTTGCTCTGTGCTTAAGTAGCAATACTTTAATGACCATCAGGTAAGCTTAGCTGAGATCGTAAGATGCAAGTAAGCTTTAATAAGCATACTGTTAAAGAATTGCCAACATTGAAAGCCTTTCTGTTGTTGCCATGTAGAGAATACTTAACTAGATAATGTATAAGCCTTGGGTATTGAAATGCATGTGTCAGTATTTGTAATAAAGTACAGGATTACATTATTTTAAGAAGCTCATTACACTTTGAGACTTCCAGTCATCTCTGCAGGCTTTACCCGTAAACTAAACAGAATGCCAATCGTGTGGTCCATAACCTGTACAGTAATCCTTTTAAGCAATGTATCTTGAGCTTATTTCTTGTTTGCTTTTCATTTTTTACTTTGATCATGTTTTCCCCATGAAACAAGTAGATAGTTGTCAGGCAGCAGGTCTTTTTTTGGATAAAAAACATTTTTACAAGTGGGGGCATCAGAGATTTCTACTTTCATCATGTTACTTGGTACTTTAACAAAGCTGAATATAAATTATAATTAGAACTGCAGTGCAAGAAGTGGTTTGAGTTGAGTGCTGCTTGTTTTTCTTGTACTTGATTTTGACTGGCATTCCATTAATGTATTTAAAAAGTAATTTATTTTTTCATGTCTCACAACCTTTTTGTTTCCATCTAGATATTAAGTAAGCTGTCATGCAGCCAATGCATTGAAATATTGTTATTCTTCTACACTTCATTTTGTCTTGATTGGACTCTCATAATGATGGTTTAGCACCCAGGGCAGTGTATTTAGTTAGTTTTTGTGGTTTTGAGCATAGCCCCTCCCCTTTCTAGTTGGCCACACCCCTTCCCATTGACCCCACCCATTCAGCTGTCTCCTGCAGCCCCCCTTTGATTTGAAGTCACCAGCCACCACTGCCTTTAAGGCTAGTCTTGATCATTGGATGGGTAGACACAGATTTATACCAGGATTACCATGTATGTACCTGCTTGATTTGTAAGGTCTTGCTCAATTTGTAAGGTGAACACTATTAAGTACTCATAGTGGGTGGTGAGAATGTTTAAGTATGTCTACTTAAATGTGTCTGTGATAGTCATCTTATGGTTCCTGTGATCACCTGCCAAGTGTAATTCCTATGGTCCTCCAGTGGTTACAAAAGATGGATTTCTTCTTGTTATACAGTGGATATAAGTAGTGTACATACCCCTGTTAAAATGCCAGGTTTGTATGATATAAAAAATGAGACCACAATAAATCATTTCAAAATTTTCCCCACCTTTAATTTGACCTATAACCTGTGCAATTCAATTGAAAAACAAACAAATCTGTTAGGGGAAAATATAAAAAATAAAAGACATACAATAAGCTGGTTGCATATGTGTGCACACCCTTAAACTAATACTTTGTTGAAGTACCTTTTGATTTAATTACAACATTCAGTCTTCTTGGGTAGGAGTCTATCAGCATGGCACATCTTGACTTGGCAATATTTGTCCACTCTTCCTTACAAAAGTGCTCCAAATCTGTTAGGTTGCAATGGCATCTCTTGTACACAGCCCTCTTCAGGTTACCCCACAGATTTTCTATTGGATTTAGGTCTGGGCTCTGGCTGGGCCATTCCAAAACTTTAATTTTCTTCTGGTGAAGCCATTCTTTTGTTGATTTTGGATGTATGTGTGATGCCCGTGCACTGGCCCAGTAATCAAGGAGCCTCAATCATTACCACTAACACCAGTGAGGGGCGTCCACATTGGGAAGGATAATAAATACACACACACACAGTAAAGCACAATTTCCATTAAGAACACACAGAGATAACAGTCAGTCTGGGGCTGGTTTCTCCCTTTCTCTCCAGATTTCCAATAAGACTCCCCACTGGCACAGCTATAGGGTCCAGATCTCAGCCTAGTGGTCAAGCTAAAACCTCCAGTACCCTCTCTGTCCAACCAGTTCTTCGTGTCCCTTCCCAAGTATCCGACACACACACACACACACACACACACACACACACACACACACACACACACACACACACATACTTTAAGATACGAGTTATATACAAACACACAAATACTCCTGGGGAAGGCTGGCACAGGTTCTCCAGCTATGCCTCTTCCTGCCAGTCTATAAGGTAGTACCAGCTGCCACCAACCACTAATATAATCTACTAAAAAGGCCCTTATCAAAGGGTGTCCAATTATTACTGTGCAATATTATTATCCAAATGGTAGGCCCAGGGCTAGAGCTATTGGAGTGGCTTGGCCAGTATCACTATATACATGCAATGTACTCTAGAGCTTAAATTATCTCTACACAAAACAGCCACAGTTGAAAGGTTTAAAATATTTAATAATAAATAATAAAAAACATAAGACAATACTTCTTACTACACAGTGCTAGTCAAGAGTTCAGAGATCACAGGAAAGTGCTTAAAATAATACAGTAGAATAGTAGTTCCAACATCAATACAGAAAAACAGCTAGACTAAACTTACTATTTTCTATCTATATCTAAGAGCAATCACAGTTCTAAATAAACTTATGTATAGAACAAAAGCAGATTACTGGTGAGTTGTTGTCAGCTTTAGACAAAATCCAAAATGCTCTCTTCCTGTCTCTGAGAAAGTCCTTTAAATTGATAATACATCCTGCTGACTCATTTTGGATTACATCATTCTTAACAATTCTCTGGTTTCCCAGGCTAACAGAAACTCTACATTTACATTTCTTAGTAAGCTTGCACCTAGTCAGGAAATCACAGCAAATAAAAACATTATATATGTAAAATCTGGCAGTTAACTCTGGTCTCAAAACAATAGAAAGAATCTGCTGGTTCAGACACCACAGCTCCAAGCCCCGAGATCAAGCAGTCATAAAATGCTTGACTTATCATCTTTCTTACAGCAGAGTGCACTGTTACATTTTTGCAGTTCAACATTTAATACAGTTTTCCTATGGTTTTTATTAATATTTATAAAGACAGAATTATGTACAATGTGGGAGGAGCCTAGATTGTCAACTGAGAGCAGTGAATTTTGAGAGCTCCATAAACTAGTATAATAATATAGGAAACTTTTATTATTTTCAAGTTTAAAACATCAGAAATCTATAGATAAACTACTAAAATACATAAATATCAATTTTGGTGGAGATATACAAACATTTTCCTGTCAAGTAACTTGGAGATATATTGAGTAACTGAATATAAACAACTCAACGAATTCTCATCCAGATGCTGCTTTGAAAATAGAACTGCAATTGATGACATCTACCTTACAGGAACTATCTTTGAAGATGGGTGGCTTTAAAAATGACTTTGAAAACCTCAAATTAAATTCTCAAAAACGGACTGATACTCTTAAGGAACTATTACAGCAACACTATACAAAAATAACAAATATAGAGACTTCTCTAAATGACATTGAAGGGAGACTCAAAGAGGAAGATTTCCAAAAAGAATTTCTGCTTAAACAGAATACATGGCTGCGTAACAAAATAGATGACTTCGAAAACAGGGAAAGTAGGAACAACATAAGGATCTTTGGACTGTCTGAAAACACTGAAGGAGAAGACATTATTTCATTCTTAACCTGGGTTCCTGAATTTTTAGACTTGAAACAGGGACTTTCATTTGGAATTGAAAGGGTGCATAGAGACTGAGGAAACCTGCTTCTAACTCAACAAATACTCCATCTAGATCCATAGTCATAAAATTTCTTTCATTTCTGGACAAGGAACTAATATTAAAATCTGTTTGGAGAAAATCACCCTTAAAATACAATCAAAGCCTGATAACGTTTGACAATGATTATTCTTCCAGAATGCTAGAACAAAGGAAAAAAGTCTGGCCAATAATAAAATTGTTGAAACAAAACAACATTAAAGCACAGCTGGCCTTTCCAGCCAAGATAAAAATACTTTTTGCCAATGAGATGAGAATCTTTAATGACTTAGAAGAAGCTACTATATTAATCAAAAACAACAACATAGTGTCTATCCCAGATTAAATTGATTTGATGACCCCTACTCTTAAAAGAATAAAAGAAACAAATCCTTGGACTGATGCTAGAAAGAAGAAACAAAAAACTGATTCCAAGATAGCTGTCCCAAAAAAATAACTCTTACAACTACATCTCTCAAAGTATCAACTGATATGGTACATCAATTGTCATCTGTTTTTATTTAAAAAAAAGGAAGGTTTCTTAAACAACTGAGAAACAGTAATGATTTATTCAGAATGTTCAAAGAGTCCAATAATTCTTCACAAAACAAAGGTAGGTCAATATGGGTTACTATTTACATTATATACAAGCCAAACAAAGCAGCATATAATACAAACATAAAAGTTTCTATTCCCCTACTTGAACTCAGTGAATACTTATCTTGTTCATTTTTTATTGATTTTTACTTATAATAATTTAAGTAATTACTTAACTAATTCAACAAGGTACCATTCATCAGAGTTCAGACTCAAATGTAACAAATTAACATCATATATAATAGCAGTAACAGCAGAGTGTTTTGAAAAAAAAATGCTGTCATGGAGACTAATGTCTTCTTCAGTTAAAGTATGATTTAGAAATGTCATGTATATCCTGGTTGAATAATAGTAGCAAGCTCTTAGTACAAATGTCATCATTATTCTGTATAAATATAGTTATCAATTATGGCAGGTATCACAGCTACGAGTGCTGTTTGATCAATCCTGATATGGTGTGCATGGATGCAGCTGTGTCTGGCAGCTAGTACAAATGTCATTTTTATTCTGTCTAAACATAGTTAATATCAATTATGGCAGGTATCATAGCTTTGAGTGCTGTTTGATTAAGCCTGACATGGGGTGGGTGGATGCAGCTGTGTCTGGTAGCTGTTGTATGTTGCCATTTTCATCTCCAAGAAGCTGTGGGTTGCGGCTTGTGATCGAGGTTTACTGATGCTTGTGCATTAGGAAGAGACATCCTGGATTCAGGGGAAGGGGGTGAATAAAAATGTGATTTGGGATATTTTGGCAGAGAATAGTTTGTTTATACATCTGCTGAGTGAGAGGTGGGAAGGCTGAAAGAATGTGTTATCTCTTGTTGTGGTGGCTTGTTGGGAGGTTTTTTTTTTATCTGTTTGCTCTCCATTCTTTTCCTGGCTGCTGCCTTGCTGAAAGGGTGGGAATTAAGGCTTGAAGTTGCAGTGAAGTGAAGCTTTGCTTCAAGTGCATGGCAAACCTCTGGTATGCAGTACACAGACACACTAACAGAAACAGATGCTCCCAGGTTGCTATGGTAATGGAGACAGAGTGATGATAATGCTTAATGGCTCTGAAGAGCCTCCGAGATGATTCTTGGCAATGTTTTTGGTTTAAAAAAAATATAATAAAAGGGCTGTTTTAAACCACATGTACACATATTGATGGTCTCCCAACACTTCGTTTAGGTCATTAAGTTGATTCTTGATAAAAATAAATAAATAATAAGCACAATTTTATATTTAAAATGTATTTTGGTCCAAACACATTAAGGACTTACATAAGATTGGAAGTCTGAGTTATTGTGAAAGACTAAGAGTACTTGATCTTGTACAGAACCCTTTGCAGTGGTCTGGGAGGGGAGCTTGTTTGGACGTGTTGGGCATATGGGGATAGCTGATTCTAGGGGTGTTTGGAGTTGCTGAGAAGTGCTAGAGAGTCATCAGATTTCTTTGTGGACATATCTGTGGGAATGGAAGGTGTGGTGAGTGGTTCACTGGCAGAGCGGTCACTGCATGGAACAGGCTTGCAAAATGGAACAGGACAAATATTGGTTTGGATATTTTAAGAACAGCCTGGAAGCACACCACATAAACTAGTGAATGGTATTCTGGAAAAACTGGATGGGTATTGTTGCCCGTGCTTGAAGTACTGATATGTCTGTATGTAAGAATGGAAATATAACAAATAAGAAACTAGAAGGGTCTCATCATTTAAAGTCTATGGACTGTCTAAACATGTTTGGAAGGAGCTAATAATGAGAATAAGCATTACAGCTTGTGGTTTCTCAAATAACTAAGCAACAGCCAAAAAAAAAACAATAGTTATGTAATGTATGATTTTAGCAAATCTAGACATAAAATATATAATCGCCATATAAGATGAAGCAGTCTGCTGAATTTAGATATTAAAGGTAGGATTTAATAACATGGGCTTGTGTATAATAGCACTACTGTCTTAACTTGTGATAAATGACATACACTATATTGAACATAAAGGGAAAGCATGATGATTTTCTCATATAAGTAAATGTGCATAACAGGTCATGTAACTGCTTTAATTTGAATTGTGGTTTTATAACTCATCTTGACCATACATAATACTTAAGTTGTCACCAAGGTAACTAATGTTTTATACAGGACATCAAACTGACAAAGTTGTTCAAGGGAAACAATAGAAGCCTGTACTAGGAATGTCACAGAATGTAACAATCACATCCTGAACAAATAGTATTAAATTGACAATAATCACTCAGTTTAACCTTTGATGATTATGCAAAATAGAATGTTGCCTTTTAAATCTAAAAACTTTCAGTATATGTCATAAAATGGCAATTTATGAATATGGAAAGGGAACTTGTAATCATTAATCACAATAAGTGAATTTGTTGTTTTTAACCTAGAATTTCACTCATTTTATAATAAGAAATGACATATATGAAAATCCTTATGTGTAGGAAATGAGGGGAAGAGGGATGCACTGATAATTAAAATGCACTAACTTTCATCAATGTTCACATAAAACAAAACTGATGCTTTAAGTAAGTTAGCAACAAACAAAATGATTACTTAAATGTTGGCAAACAATGAAATATAACTTCTGATATATCCAGTAAAATACATTGTATTATAAAAATTAGGTATAAATATTGCCATCTATGGGTATAAATATTATTACCATCTATTTATATTAAGTAATACGTTTGAAAGTCTTCATCAGTAAAGGTGAATATGTTAAATTACTGTGTGCTATAATCTTTTACTGAAGTTTTATATATGATACATCCTACTTTACTATGATTGAATTGCTTGTCATCTATCTTTCATGTAAATATTAATTGCTTATACAATAAGGAGACATTTATATTGCATTAGAATTCTGTTTAATCTACAATAGTACTATATATGTTCAAAATAATATACATATTGCTTATTCCTATTACAAATATTCTCCATATGATAATTCAATTCATGGAGCTCAGATGTTCTGGATTGTCAAGGTATGAGTGATAATCTGATGGACTTAGGTTTATCCATCTGATTAGGAATGATTTTCATTCCATGGCTAGTGTGGATCTTAGTTTTGTTAATATTTATTAATTTAAATTTGTTATTTCACATAAACATTTTTAGTATGCCTAACCAAAACATTACTTTATTGGTAAACACTCAAAGTATAAAACTGATAATTTCCTTTAAAAGCTCAAACATATACTTTATAGTTATCAAAGGAAAATGTTTAATAGTCACAATAAAACAAAAAAGGCATAGTCTAAATAACCTAAGAAGGATTTAACTTGATTATCTTTAAATACCAATTGCTTAAACAATCCTAGAAAGAGATCAAATCTACTGAAATATTTAAAATTTAACAAAGCACAAATTGTCTTCCTTCAAGAAACTCATTTCAAAACAAATGACAATTACAAACGAAATCCTAAGGAATATATGATATTGGCGCAATCCACTTATAAGACAAAGACAAATGGGGTAACAATTTTATGGAAAACAAATGTGATTAACCCAGAAATCATTTATAAGTATGAAGATAAAGAAGGCCTTATGGCATTAGTAATAGTTAAATATAATAACAGAATATGGACCCTAGTGAATCTATACTGGTTCCCAGGCATTAGAACAGGAACTGTTAAAAAAACACTTGGATTTCATTTCCAATAATTATAAAGGCAACTTAATATTAGGAGGAGATTTTAACTGTATATATGATATTTCTGAAACTACAAATAAAAGACAGCTGCGTACATCTGCTGTATCAAAACTTTAAACAAGTGGGTAGAATCATTTCATCTTATAGATACTTTAAAATTTAAAGACGATACATATTTGTTGTTTTCCCATCAAGATCACAGATTTGGTACCTAAACTAGAATAGATAAAACATTTGCTGCCCATGAATTATCCTCTAAAATCATTATTTTTTCAATCACTCCCTGCCCTTTTTCAGACCACAATTCATTGATACTAAAACTTCAAAATGGGTACAAACCATTAATCTTTAACTCCAGAATTCCAGCATATATAACTAAAATTAAAGATTGCAAACTCTGGTTATTATCTGAATTACAGTTCTTCTTAGGTATTAATTACACAACAGAGATAAATAAAATAATTATATGGGACTCATTAAAAGCTTACATATATGGTAAAATCCTAACTTGGTATAAAAAATCAGAGAATGGGATTCTGAATTATTACATCTACAATCCAAACTTTTGTCAGTAAAAGCTGAAAAAAATCAAAATCATTTGGAGATGAAAAAGAAAGTAGAAGTATTAAACAATAAATACAATGAAATTCTAACACGTAAAACTAGTTTAGCTTTGGAAAACCTAAAAATTAATACATTGGCCACTTCTCCCAAATATTTACATAACTTATCCACAAGAATCAAAATACAACCAAAAGCTAAAAACATTAAAAGTATCTTCCATGAAAAGAAAGGGAAAAATGTCTCGGACATAGGTGACATTCTTGATGCCTATATAAATCACTATATGGAACATTTTCAAAAAGAAAATATACATATCAATCAATTAAATCTAGATGAAAAATGCTCTAATATAAAAAATACCAGAACAATTAAAACTAGATCTGCAAGCACCCATATCCTATAAAGAAATTATAGATACAATAAAAGAGGGTAAAAATTATAAACTCCAGGTATAGAAGGTATAATTATGGAAATATATAAGCTTTTTCCTTCAAAGATACTATCCCTCTTCCATAAAACTTTATTAGAAATTCAGTCACAAGCTTTAATACCACACTCTTGGAGATATTCCTTAATCACACCAATCCTAAAGGAAAACAAATCCCCAAACCTCTGTACCTCATATAGACTTATATCATTATTAAATAATGACTATAAGATATTTATGACAATATTAACTAACAGAATGAAAATGCCACTATCCAAAACAATAAATAATGATCAAACTGGATTTATATATCATAGACACACACATGACAATATTAAAAGGATAATTTATCTTATAGATTATGTTAATAAAGAAAATAAAAAAACACTCATAATTGGCTTAGATATAGAGAAAGCCTTTGATTCCCTAAATTGGGACTATTTATTCAAAATCCTAATGCTATTTAAATTTCCTACATTCTTTGTTCATCTCCTAAAGAATATATATACAAATAATGTAGGTCCTTTTACCTCTGAATCTATACATATAACAAAAGGCACTAAACAAGGATGTCCCATGTCACCAATTCTATTTGCTCTGGCTATTGAAATGTTGGCAGATTCAATTCATAACAATATAAAAATCAAAGGAATAGATGTTTATGAACAATACAATTCTAAAGTAATGCTATTTGCTGATGACATATTACTAACATTATCTAATGCAAAAGAGACATTAGAAGAATTAGATATATTAATTGACAAATTTTGCATGACTTCATGACTCCATTTCAATAAATCAAATTTTTATTTTAAATAAAAAAAAAGAACTGTAGACTAAGGGGGATCACATCATAGGGAAACAAGAATCTACCTTAAAATATCTAGGAATTGAGTTATGCAAGGATAATAATGAATTAGTCTAAAAAACTACAATAATATCATCAATGCAATTAAAATCTCTGTGGAAAAATGGAACAAAATAATATCAACATTTGAAGATAGTCTACAATTAATAAAAATGGTTTTACTGCCCAAGATCCTATATATATATATATATATATATATATATATATATATATATAGCCTTGGCAATACACCTGTTACCAGAAAAGAATATACTTAAAAAAAATAAATTCATGCATAATAAAATGTTTATGGTTTCACAAAAGAAACAGAATAGCTTTAATACATCATATCAGACCATGGAAACAGGGAGAATTAAACTTTCCTGATATAGAAACATATATAAAAGCATCAATATCTAAAACAATTTCAGATTGGATAAGTCCAAATTACTCTGCAAATTGGAAAGAATTACTAACTGTAATATCAATAAATGAATTTGATTTACAAAAAAAATTTCAAATAACAGATAAAAACAATTTGCCATGGCACACGTTATGTATTACTACGCAATATAACATAACTAAACCCACTAAAACTATTATGATTAATTATTACATCGACTCATTTAGGAAAATTATTAATGCAAATATAGATTTAAAAATCTGGTTTAATCTTTTAACACCATTTATAGTCACAATGAACTTTCCACATAAAATATATAGAGAAATTATTAATTCTTGGGAACAGAAAGGATTTGTTTGTTGGCTCCAATGTATCAAAGAACTAAAAGTTTTAGATATGCAAGTAATAAAAACAACATACACAATTTCACAACAGGACTGTCTAACTTTACAGAGTATTCTGCCATGTTTGCAAGATTTAAGTAGAATAATTAACAATTCTTCATTTAAAGAAATACCTAAATTTAGGAAATACATATATGAAATCATACATAATGACTTACATGAGAAACAGTATTTCAAAATTTTACAAAATATTGATAAACTATAAGACAACACCCGAAACCTCATAGGTTCATAGGTTCATAGGTTCATACTAGGCTATCTGCCCAAGGGCATTTATAAGCCTAGCCCATAGTTATGTGGCTTTCGCCACCCCTTTAGTTTGAATAAAAACTATGCCTATCATTTTTCTGTGCCTCTGTCAAGCAGTGACACTGAAGTAATCCCTGGGGTATATCTGCGATCTCCCATCCATTGGTGAAGATTCCTCTTGAACAAGGCCAGCGAGGTGCTCTGCCTCATATGTACCGGGATTTTGTTCCACAGCATAGGGAGTCTCTGGGTGATGAATCTGTCCCTCCAGCACGTTCTATTTATAACCATGTCAAGGTTTAAGTCTCCCGCCCTTGTGGTTCTGAGGGATCTAGATTTTTTGAGGTGAAGCATATTCATCAAATCTGGGTTTGACATGGCCTTATATGTCAGGCACAAGTCACCTCTGAGCAAGCGGTATGAGACTGAATAGAGCTGGAGTTCTTTCAGTCGGGCAGCATAAGACATATTTTTGAGACCCTTTATCCTTTTGGTGAGGGACTTTTGGGGCCTTTCAAGTTGCAGCAGGTGTATGGTCAGATACATTCCGAACGGTGCATTGTACTCAATCATAGGTCTAATGAGTGATGAGTACAGGGGACGATGACCTCCCTTGATCTAGATGTGAATCCCTTCATGATCAGGTGGGCGATATAGAAGGTTTTCCTAACTACTTTAGCAACATGAGTGTCAAACGAAGGCTACTGTCAACTTGGGTCCCCAGATCCCTGATGTCTTTTCTGTGCTCAGTGGATTGCCACCTATATGGTAGCTAGGGGTAACCTTGTTTTTCCCAAAGGGTATGACTATGCATTTTTTGGCGTTTAACTTCAGGCCATGGCTCTGGCACCAGTTATCCATTTCTGTGAGGCCCTTCTGGAGGATATCTGTGTCAGATGTGTTTTCGACTATGGCGCCCAGTTTGCAGTCATCTGCAAACTTTGTCAGCCATAACCCTCCTGTGTTTGCTTGTACTTCAGAAAAGTAGATGCCGAACAAGAGTGGACCCAGGACTGAGCCCTGTGGGACACTACTTGTGACAGGCTTTGAGTCTGACATGGCTCCAGCAACTCTGACCCTGTGGGTTCTGTCACTTAGCCAGTTTGCAACCCATCTTGTGATGTATGGGTTTACATTCAAGCTGATGAGTTTTTCGATGATACCTGAGTGGGGTATTGTGTCGAAGGCCTTTGCCAGGTCGAGGTAGGCTGTATGGACTGCCTTTCCCTCATCAATGGCCTTGGTGACTGTCTCGAAAAAGTCAACCAAGTTTAAGAGGCAGGATCTGCCTTTGACAAAGCCAAACTGGGTTGGATCCAAAGTCTGCAAGTTCCCTATGTCTTTATTTATGAGTTCCATTATGATCCTCTCCATGGCTTTGCAGATAAGGCTTGTCAAGCTAATGGGGCGGTAATTTCCAGGGTCTGTGGAGGCACCGCTCTTATGAAGTGGGACCACAGTCGCCGTGCGCCACTCCTTGGGTAATGATCCTGAGGTGAGGCTAAGATTAAACAGCTGTCCTAACTGTGGGTTTAATTCCTCGTTGAGATCATGAAGCACACAGCCGGGGACACCATCCAGTCCCATGGATGCTGTGTTTTTTGCCTTAGTGAGGGCAGTTCTCACCTGGGCGTTGGAGATGTTTGGGGGCTACAATCCTCTGGAATAGATATCTCTCCTTTGGGGAGGGGGAGTTTGCACTGAACCTGTCAGCCAGTATGTTAGCAATGTGTGTAGGTTCAGTAATTTTCACATCATTTTGAACTAATTCTGAGCATATCTGGGAGTTTCCTCCTAGGTTTCTAACATAGCTAAAGAAGGCCTTATGATTGTCTTTAGAGTCCTTGGCGATTTTTCTCTCAAAATTTGCCTTGGATGATTTTATGAGAGCTCTTAGTTTTTACTTATAATGATCAAAGGTGTCTTACCTTTCAAGGATTTTGCTCTATCTTGTAGTAGCTTCCTCCTTTTGTTGTAGAGCTTGTTTATGGCTGGGGTCCACCAGACTGGATGCTTGCCTTTGGTACAGAGAGTCTTAGTTTTGTTTGGGATTGCCTGATCCATGCAGTCCTGTAGGTGCTGGTAGAAGGCATTTGTAAGTGATTCAGCGGTTTGAGTAATGTTTACCACTGGCTCAGGGGCCTTAAAGGAGACCACACTAGTTTTTAGAAGTGTGAAATCGGCTTTTGAGAAGTTTTTCACTGTGGTCTTTTTGTTTCAGGTGGGGCGGGATGAGGACCTCCAGCGAGATTAGTTTATGATCTGATCTCACCAGTGAGGGGTATACTTCGGTGTTGAACATTTTGATCCCATGTTCGTGATGATGAGATCAAGTATGTTTTCTCCTCTTGTGGGGATGGTGACTAGTTGTTCCATGGCATTTGAGTTTATGAACTCCAGGAATCTTTGGGTTAGAGTGTTCGGGCTTGAGTAGTGTTCCCAGTCTATATTAGGGTAGTTGAAGTCACCTAGTATGATGGTGTTTGGAGATACATTTATCCCTCCAATGTTTTCAGGAAGGCCATGTGAGGTTCCTGAGTTTGAGAGGGTGGCCTGTAACATGCTACAAATTGCAGAGCAGTCTTGCCTATGGTTAATTGCACCTGGATGGTCTCCGATGCATCGTGTGTTGCCACCAACCTTGAGGTGTGGGTGTCCTTTATGAATATGGACACCCCCCCTCCTTTCTTGGTGTTGTCCGGATTTTGGGGCCGAACGCATGATATGAGGTGAAACCTGTTAGTGCTGGGGTGCTCTCAGGAGCCTTGAACCAGGTTTCTGTCACAGCACAGACATCGATGTTCTCCATATTGAGAAGGGCCTCGAAAGTGCGTGCATCTTGAGATTGAGACTTCTGGCATTGAGCAGCATTACCCTTAGTTTTTTCCTTTTGGTGTTCTAGGGTGGTAGGTTTAGAATTTGAGCCTTGCCTAAAAAGGCACTATGGGGTGGCAAGAGCCTTTGCCAATATCCGGAAGCCCAGGGTGACAGGTGCAAGCCGTCCCTTGAAGCAGCGTGGCTTGTCCAGCATGTCATCCCAGGCAGACAGACATTGGATCCCCTTTGAATGACACCAGAATTTAAGCCAATTATTAAAGCTGATCATCTTATCACTGTATTGTGGCATCATTCTAGGTGAAGGTAGGATACTGCTCAAGGTCAGGGTCATACCTGCCTGGGCTACATAATCAGAGAGCTCCTCGATGTCCCTTTTCATGTAGTCCAAGGAGGTACGTCTCAGATCGTTGACACCAGCGTGGACAATGACTGAGTCGTACTTGTACCTGCTGTTGAGAGACCTGAGTGCTTGCGTTATGTGGCGGATTCTAGCGCCCGACAGGCAGCTTACTGTGACCTTGTCCTTACTCAGTCTGGTGAGCGGGACGTCAGTGTGTCTGACTATGGAATCATCAATGACAAGTGTGTCTGGCATTTTGTTTGGCCTTAAGGGCTGTGACTGTTTGACACTCTGACTGTGTGGTCTATGTGTTGCATGTGTTGGGTCGTGAGGTGGTAGTTGTTTGGGTGTCTGCTTTGGTGGCCTCTGCTGTTTTGGTAAATTTTTGAACAGAGCCTCCGAGTATGTCTTTGTGTGAGTATGTGTATGATTTGAAGTTGTGATGGTACCATGTGTGACTGGGTATGTATTGTGTGTGGTTACCTTCTCCTCCTGTCTGGTCTTGCCAGTCCTATGTTGAGAGAGCTCAGCCTCCAGTTTGGCCGTATAGTTGCATCTCTCACATGTATTTGTGTTTTGTGGGAGAAGGAGAGGATTGTCTGTGTACATGAGGCAATTGTAACATTGCCTCAATATTCCCAGGTTCACCAGTTGAGCTGGAGAGGACACTAGCAACTGATCCTCGACATACTAGAAGTAGTAGATAAAGAGACTTTCAAAGGACTCGGGGAAGTGGGTTTTAGGCTGGTGGGGTACTATCTATAATAAGAGTGCTTTATCAAGGTGCAAGTACTGTAGGAGTAAGTGCTAGGCTTTACAGATAGAGAATAGTCTACTTGGGAATCAAGTAGAGATGAACTTTTCAGTTATAGGATATGCTGGTTAGATCAGCAGTACAGCTCGAGGAAGGTAGTTCTAAGGGAAAATTTGAAGAGTGGAATTTAGATGTCCCGAATAGTTTAACCTTGTTTAACCGCCGCTGCTCTTGTGTGCAACAGTGGCAACTCCGCTAATGCGTTTAGTGTGTTTTATAGCAGGGGGCTGAAGGGAGCTAGGAATTGGCCCAAAACGACCAATGGACTACTAGTTTCTGGCTGAAACTTCACCAAATCAGACAAAAAGGCCGCTCAGTGCTTCCCACTCCCACTGGTAAGCAAAGAAACTTGCCTCCCTCCTAATAAGGCAATGGATCAGTAACAGGAACTAAAAACAAAGCCCAGGGATCAGCAACTCTGAAACTGGACTACTCTAGTTCAGTAAGGCGGGAAAACAAGAGATTGTTGTTTTATTACAGAGATAAGGAAAAAAACAGACAGTAAATGCTATAAATGCTGTAAATCGGCTAGCGCACTTTAGTGTGTAGCCTACAGAAACAATTTGCAACAATTAGTAACTTAAAGTGCAATAAACAGTGTAAAATGCAGAAATCACTTAAAGTAGCAGTAAAATAGGCGAAATGCAGTCGCTAGCTTAATAACAGTGGGAAAGCCACAAAAAATACTTATATCTGGTAGAAAGTCACTCTTTTAGCTCTCTGCTGCTTGGATCACTCTGCAGGCCTCCACGAGGATCTGTGCTGAGTTGGTACAAACTGGAAAATGCGTGTTTAGCGTGTTTTATAGCAGGGGGCTGAAAGGAGCTAGGAATTGGCCCAAAACGACCAATGGACTACTAGTTTCTGGCTGAAACTTCATCAATTCGGACAAAAAGGCTGCTCAGTGCTTCCCACTCCCACTGGTAAGCAAAGAAACTTCCCTCCTTCCTAATAAGGCAATGGATCAGTAACAGGAACTAAAAACAAAGCCCAGGGATCAGCAACTCTGAAACTGGACTACTCTAGTTCAGTAAGGCGGGAAAACAAGAGATTTTTTTGTTTTATTACAGAGATAAGGAAAAACAGACAGTAAATGCTATAAATGCTGTAAATCGGCTAGCACTTTAGTGTGTAGCCTACAGAAACAATTTGCAACAATTAGTAACTTAAAGTGCAATAAACAGTGTAAAATGCAGAAATCACTTAAAGTAGCAGTAAAACAGGCGAAATGCAGTCGCTAGCTTAATAACAGTGGGAAAGCCACAAAAAATACTTATATCTGGTAGAAAGTCACTCTTTTAGCTCTCTGCTTCTTGGATCACTCTGCAGGCCACCACGAGGATCTGTGCTGAGTTGGTACAAGCTGGAAAACGCGTGTTTAGCGTGTTTTATAGCAGGGGCTGAAAGGAGCTAGAATTGGCCCAAAATGACCAATGGACTACTAGTTTCTGGCTGAAACTTCACCAATTCGGACAAAAAGGCCGCTCAGTGCTTCCCACTCCCACTGGTAAGCAAAGAAACTTCCCTCCTTCCTAATAAGGCAATGGATCAGTAACAGGAACTAAAAACAAAGCCCAGGGACCAGCAACTCTGAAACTGGACTACTCTAGTTCAGTAAGGTGGGAAAACAAGAGATTTTTTTTTTTTTTTTTTTTTTTTTACAGAGACAAGGAAAAAAACAGACAGTAAATGCTATAAATGCTTTTAAGCGGCTAGCACACGTGAGTGTGTTAGCCTACAGGTAAAATTAAGCAACAAATAACTTTTTAAGAGTGCAAAACAGTTAATCAACACAAAAACAGTTTAAATAGAATGCAGAGCTGTATAAACAGGCTAAGATGCAGTCGCTAAGCAGTAAATATTCAAAAAGCCAGAAAAAAATACTTAAATCAGTTATAACAAATACAGTTATAACAAATGCTCTGAAATATACTGTATATTTCCAATATGTTTGAGAAGGACAGTCAGAACACAAGAAGGTTCAGGCGAAAAAGAAAAAAAGTTTTGTTTTACTTTTTGAAAAGGGAAAAAGGAGGAACAGAAGGCCTTATCAAATGTTCTCTCTGTATTAAGAAGAATGAGCTAATGACACTAGACCGGGAGGTGTGTCACAGTAGGGGCGGGCAACTGCAAGGCCACCAAGTATAAGAGCAAGACACCAACAGGGAGGGAGGGTGGGACAAAATAGCCTAAGACAAAGACAGCACTACAGAGTCAAATGAAAGTTTTTAAACAGATAAGGATTTGTGAAGATTCTGAATAGACAAATTGCTTTATATATATTAAATTATAAAAACAGTAATCTGTAAAAATAATCAAAAGATACTTATATTTTGTAGCTCAGTTGCGGTCAAACAACTTCTCCAGCCTGCACTGTGTGCAAAGACACCAAAGTTAGGGCAAGACCAGATCAACCATATTGGAACTATATAACAAAAGGACACTCAACATAGTTAACTGAAGAAATTAAAACAAATATCTTATTATCGATAAAATATACATCCTTTACACAATACTGGAAAGTTTTTAATTGGAAATGCTTGCACAGAACATTCTTAACCCCAGATTGAATCAGTAAAATTAGTTCTTCCAAAAAAGAATATTTTGGAGATATGAGCAAGTGCACAATGCAGATTGCAACCACATTTTCTTTGATTGTGTTAAAATTAAGCTATTTTGGAATGGTATTAATAAATTTCTACAAGCTTTATTTAATGAATCATTTTATTTAACTAAAGCTCTTGTATTATTAAAAGTGAACGAAGGTCCTCATTTGAATAGGTCAAGCATGTATCCAGTATGGACTATACTTGCAATTTCAAGGAAGTGTTCATAGGTTCATAGGTTTATACTAGGCTATCTGCCCTAAGGCATTCATAAGCCTAGCCCAAATTTTTGTGGCTTACGCCACCCCTTATATGAAAAAATACTGTGCCCATTAGTTTGTTGTGCCTCTGTCCAGCAGTGACACAGAGATGATTCCCGGGATAAACCTACGATCTCCCATCCACAGGTCAAGATTTCTCTTGAACAGAGCCAGCGAGGTGCTCTGCCTCACATGGATCGGGATTTTATTCCACAGCATAGGGAGTCTCTGAGTGATAAATCTATCCCTCCAGCACGTCCTATTTATATCCGTGCTAAGGTTTAAGTCGCTTGCTCTAGTGGTTTTGGTAGATTTGGATTTTTGAGGTGGAGCATGTCCATTAATTCTGGGTTGGACATGGCCTTGTATGTCAGGCACATGTCACCTCTGAGCAGATGGTATGCAACTGAATAGAGCTGGAGTTTCTTCAATCTGGCAGCATATGACAGATTTTGGAGTCCCTTTATCCTTTTGGTGAGGAACTTTTGGGGTCTCTCCAATTGCTGCAGATGTCGGGTGAGATACATCCCGAATGGGGCATTGTACTCGATCATTGGTCTGATAAGTGAAGAGTACAGGGGAACAATGACCTCACTAGATCTGGATGTGAATCCCTTCATGATCAGGTGGGCAATGTAGAAGGTCTTTCTAACCACTTTAGCAACGTGAGTGTCAAAAGAAAGGCCACTGTCAACCTGGGTCCCCAGGTCCCTGATAACCTCTTCTGTGCTTAGTGGATTGCCACCTATATGGTAGCTTGGGGTTACCTTGTTTTTCCCGAAGGGTATGACTATACATTTTTTGGCGTTTAACTTCAGGCCATGGCTCTGGCACCAGCTATCTGTTTCCGTGAGTCCCTTCTGAAGGATATCCGTGTCCGATGCACTTTCCACTATAGCGCCCAGTTTGCAGTCGTCTGCAAACTTTGTCAGCCAAAGTCCTCCCATGTTGGCCTGTACTTCTGAGAAGTAGATGCCAAACAATAGGGGGCCAAGGACCAAGCCCTGTGCGACACCACTTGTGACCAGCTTGGAGTCTGACATAGCGCCAGCAACTCTAACCCTGTGGGTTCTGTCCTTAAGCCAGTTTGCAACCCATCTTGTGACATATGGGTTTACATTTAAGCTGGTAAGTTTTTCTACAATACCCGAGTGGGGTATTGTGTCGAAAGCCTTTGCAAGGTCAAGGTAGGCTGTATGGACTGCCTTTCCCTCATCAATGGCCTTGGTGACTGTTTCGAAGAAGTCGACCAAGTTCAAAAGGCATGATCTGCCCTTGACGAAGCCAAACTGGGTCGGGTCCAATGTCTGCAAGTCCCCTATATCTTTGTTTATGAGCTCCATTATGATCCTCTCCATAGCTTTGCAGACTAGACTTGTTAAGCTTATGGGGCGGTAATTACCAAGGTCTGTAGAGGCACTGCCTTTGTGGAGTGGGACCACAGTTGCCGTACGCCACTCCTTGGGCACGTATCCTGTGGTAAGGCTGAGATTAACAAGAAGATGGAATACAAACACAATACCAACTTTGGAAGACTTCTACAGACTACTAAAGACCACAGCATTATTGAAAATTAAAATTAAAGAAATAAGAATTTATCCAAAGCCATTCATCAACAACCCTTGGGAAAAGTCTTATCGTTGATTGACACTATACAATAATTGATCAGATACTCTGATAATGGATTGGACATACTTATAAAGTAACTGTATACATTAAGATCTGTTAGAGTGTCAGGCTAATGTAAATAGTGTACATAGTTATTTAAGATGTTATGTATAAATATTATGGAATTCATTCAAATGTATTTGAAAAATAAAAAGAAAATTGAGAAAAAAAAGAATTATCTACAAAATTCTATCTAGCTAGGCTGGCAGCCTTCACATATCTTCACAGTATGCTTGGAGTCATTGTTGTGTTGAAAGGTGAAATTCCTATTAGGTTTTGGGCCAAAAGTGACTGGTATTTGGAACTGTTCATAATTCCCTCCACCTTGATTAAACCCCCAGTTTCAGCCGAAGGAAAGCAACCCCAAAGCATGATACTGCCACCACCATGCTTCACCATGGGGATGGTGTTCTTTTGGTGATGCAAAGTGTTGTTTTTGGGCCAAACGTACCTTTTGGAATTCTGGCCAAAATGTCAGACCATAACACATTTTCCCACATGCTTTTGGGAGACTTGATGTATTGTTTTGCAAATTTTAGCCGGGCCTGGATGTTTGCCTGTGTAAGAAAAGGCTTCTGTCTTGCAACCCTACCCCATAGTTGAGAAATAAGGGGAATGCGGGAGATTGTTGTCACGTGTAGTACACAACCAGTACTTGCCAGAAATTACTGCAGCTCCTTCAATGTTGCTGTAGTCTCTTGTCAGCCTCCCTGTCCAGTTTTCATCTTGTCATTTCATCAATTTTGGAGGGAAGTCCAGTTCTTTGCAATGTCACTGTTGTCCCATATTTTCTCCACTTTTTGATGACTGTCTTCACTGTGTTCCATGGTATATCCAATGCTGTGGAAATTTTTTGTACCCTTCTCCTGATTGATACCTTTCAACATAGGTTCATAGGTTCATAGGTTCATACTAGGCTATCTGCCCGAGGGCATTTACAAGCCTAGCCCATCATTTTGTGGCTTACGCCACCCCTTTAGTATGGGGAACTATACCCATTATTTTGCTGTGCCTCTGTCGAGCAGTGACACTGAGGTAATCCCTGGGGTATATCTGCGATCTCCCATCCATTGGTCAAGATTTCTCTTGAACAAGGCCAGCGAGGTGCTCTGCCTCACATGTACCGGGATTTTGTTCCACAGCATAGGGAGTCTTTGGGTGATGAATCTATCCCTCCAGCACGTCCTATTAATAGCTGTGTTGAGGTTTAAGTCTCCCGCCCTTGTGGCTCTGATGGATCTAGATTTTTTGAGGTGAAGCATATTCATCAAATCTGGGTTTGACATGGCCTTGTATGTTAGGCAAAGGTCACCTCTGAGCAAGCGGTGGCGACTGAATAGAGCTGGAGTTCTTTCAGTCGGGCAGCATAGGACAGATTTTTGAGACCCTTTATCCTTTTGGAGAGGAACTTTTGTGGCCTCTCCAGCTGCTGCAAGTGTCGGGTCAGATACATCCCGAATGGGGCATTGTACTCAATCATTGGTCTGATGAGTGATGAGTAAAGGGAGACTATGACCTCCTTGATCTAGATGAGAATCCCTTCATGATAAGGTGGGCAATGTAGAAGGTCTTCCTAACTACTTTAGCTACATGGGTGTCGAATGACAGACTACTATCAACCTGGGTCCCCAAGTCCCTGATAACTTCTTCTGTACTCAGTGGATTGCCACCTATTTGGTAGCTAGGGGTAACCTTGTTTTTCCCAAAGGGTATGACTATGCATTTTTTGGCATTTAATTTCAGGCCATGGCTCTGGCACCAGTTATCCGTTTCTGTGAGACCCTTCTGAAGGATATCTGTGTCAGATGTGTTTTCTACTATGGCCCAGTTTGCAGTCATCTGCAAACTTTGTCAGCCATAACCCTCCTGTGTTTGCTTGTACTTCGGAAAAGTAGATGCCAAACAAGAGTGGGCCCAGGACTGAGCCCTGTGGGACACCACTTGTGACAGGCTTTGAGTCTGACATGGCGCCAGCAACTCTGACCCTGTGGGTTCTGTCACTCAGCCAGTTTGCAACCCATCTTGTGATGTATGGGTTAACATTTAAGCTGATGAGTTTTTCAATGATACCCGAGTGGGGTATTGTATCAAAGGCCTTAGCCAGATCGAGGTAGGCTGTATGGACTGCCTTTCCCTCGTCAATGGCTTTGGTGACTGTTTCGAAGAAGTCAACCAAGTTTAAAAGGCATGATCTGCCTTTGACAAAGCCAAACTGGGTTGGATCCAAAGTCTGCAAATTCCCTATGTCTTTATTTATGAGGTCCATTATGATCCTCTCCATGGCTTTGCAGATAAGGCTTGTCAAGCTAATGGGCCAGTAATTTCCAGGGTCGGTGGAGGCACCGCCTTTGTGAAGTGGGACCATAGTTGCAGTGCGCCACTCCCTGGAGTGCGTATCCAGAGGTAAGACTTTGATTAAACAGCTGTCCTAGCTGTGGGTTTAATTCCTCATTGAGTTCGTGGAGCACACAGCCGGGGACACCATCAGGTCCCATGGATGCTGTGTTTTTTGCTTTGGAGAGAGCAATTCTCACTTGGCTGGAGATGTTTGGGGGCTGCAATCGTTTGGTATAGATATCTCTCCTTTTGGGGAGGGGAGAAGTTTGCACTGAACCTGTCAGCCAGTATGTTGGCAATGTCTGTAGGATCAGTAATCTTCACATCATTTTGAACTAGTTCTGAGCATATCTGGGAGTTTCCTCCTAGGTTTCTAACATAGCTAAAGAAGGCCTTATGATTGTCTTTTGAGTCTTTAGCTATTTTTCTCTCGAAATTTGCTTTGGATGATTTTATGAGAGCTCTTAGTTTTTACTTATAGTGATCAAGGGTGTCTTACCTTTTAAGGATTTTGCTCTATCTTGTAGTAGCTTCCTCCTTTTATTGTAGAGTTTGTTTATGGCTGGGGTCCACCAGACTGGACGCTTGCCTTTGGTACTAAGAGTCTTTGTTTTGTTTGGGATTGCCTTATCCATGCAGTCCTGCAGGTGCTGGTAGAAGGTGTTTGTAAGTGATTCAGCGGCTTGAGTACTGTTTTCCTCCAGCTCGGGGGCCTTAAAGGAGACCACACTAGTCTTTAGAAGTGTGAAGTCGGCTTTTGAGAAGTTCTTTACTGTGGTCTTTTTTATTTCAGGTGGGGTGGGATGAGGACCTCCAGCGAGATTAGTTTGTGATCTGATCTCACCAGTGAGGGGTATACTTCCGGTGTTGAACATTGTGCTCCCATGTTCGTGATGATGAGATCAAGTATGTTATCTCCTCTTGTGGGGATGG
Source organism: Protopterus annectens (assembly GCF_019279795.1). Classification (NCBI taxonomy): domain Eukaryota; kingdom Metazoa; phylum Chordata; order Ceratodontiformes; family Protopteridae; genus Protopterus; species Protopterus annectens. The sequence continues at coordinate 1,218,701,660 of NC_056726.1, forward strand.
TGACTAGTTGTTCCATGGCATTTGAGTTTATGAATTCCAGGAACTTTTGGGCTAGGGTGTTTGGGCTTGAGTAGTGTTCCCAGTCTATATTAGGGTAATTGAAGTCACCTAGTATGATGGTGTTTGGTGATACATTTATCCCCTCTAGTGTTTTCAGGAAGGCCATGTGAGGTTCCTGAGTTTGTGAGGGTGGCCTGTAACATGCTACAATGAGATCCCTTTGATGATTTGCAAGCTCTCTGTGAACCATAACTTTTGCTGTAGCAGGCAACTGAGTAAATGTCAGGAAATTCCTACTAGAACAGCTGAACTTTATTTGGGGTTAATCAGAGTGTCTTTAATTGATGGCAGGTGTGTACACAAGAAGACTGAATGCTGTAATTAAATCAAAAGGTGCTTCAACAAAGTATTAGTTTAAGGGTGTGCACACTTATGCAACCAGCTTATTGTATGTTTTTTATTTTTTATATTTTTCCTCTAACAGATTTGTTTGTTTTTAAATTGAATTGTACAGGTTATAGATCACATTAAAGGTGGGAAAAGTTTTGAAATGATTTATTGTGGTCTCATTTTTTATATCACAAAAACCTGGCATTTTAACAGGTGTGTGTACACTTTTTTATCCACTGTATCTACTTTAATGTTCATTCAGTTGTCTAAATAAGTATTTTCACCAATGACCATCAAATCAGAGATGGACTGGTTCATTTATTTACATTCTCTTGACTAATTTAGTCTCACTAGATCAATGAGAGATTTTCAGGGGAGACCAGGGGTGATATTCATACTCACTAGGGGAAATTTAGACAGGGCACTGGGAACTTCCCTTACTCTTTTTATGCTTCCGGAAACTTCAGCTTGCCACACAGGATGGCTGCGGTATGGAGCACAACTCTTCTACAGATGTGTCAGATATCCGTCCAACTACTACCCACATATGAGTGGCACCATGTGCTTCTACTGCCCTAATAACAAGAGGCAGTTTTATCCCAACATTAAGGGCAACTGCAACCTATATAGGGCAGCCTGCACTAGATGCCCAGCTTTCTATGTGGGCAAAACGGTCAACGCCCTCAAAACCAGGATAGCCAAACACTTTCACAACTTAAAATAACTAAGGGGTACCAGTCAGTTTTCATTGCATGCCATAGACACCCGAGAACACCTTTAAGCTCCACATCCTGAACCATCTGGCTCATGACCCCCTTATGGGCAACTACAATGCTCTACTAGAGAAAAAAGAACTGGAGTGACAGATCCTTTTACAAGTCAGGTCAAGACCGGGACTCAACTATGCAGAAACCCTCATCCCAGTGCTCAATCTCAGAAGAATACATCACTAATGGACAGTCTCTTTGGACCAGCACCACCATGGCATGGATACCTCCACTTCCATCAGTAAGCAGACTTGTTCATATTTTGAATTATTTTTACATAGTTTTAATTAACTCTGTCTGTTTCTATGGTTTTCCTCACCCATGAATTTTTAGGTTGTTTCTATAGCCAAGGCCATTCAGGATTTTTCCAATTTGTTTGATGTTCTAAGACATTTTGGGAATAATTTTCACAATTTTGTGTCTATTTTATGTCTGTTTTTTTCCCTAGCTCGTTTAGCCTTGGATAACTGTTTAAGATAGGCTCACATGGGGCACAGCCCGTACCTCCCCCGTGGTGCTCTTTTTCCCTTCCCTTAGGCCCTCCCAGTACATGATCTGTGCCCCTGCTTTATTTTTATTTTTTATTTATTTTTATTTTTATAATTTTTAATATTTTTATTTTCTTTTGTTTTTCTTTTTATTGTTGGCACTTTGTCGCCACCTTTCCATTTTATTCACTCAGGCCACAGCTAGTGAGGTAGGTGAGTAGCCCTCAGCCAATCCTCTAGGCCTCGTGGAAGCTTCCCCTCCCTTGTGACTCTCCCACGTTGCCGTGATCCCCGCGGCTCCATGAGCAGTCTTCTCATTTCTGACCTCTCTATACTTTTCTTTCCCCACTTGAGACCAGGGATCACGCTCAACTCCCCGAGCAGCTCTCCATTCCCACTTTGTTTTTTATTAACTGATTATTCAAACTGTCCAGTGTGGGTGGCTTCCCCCTAGAGGGCCCTTCTTCCTCCCTGGTTTCTCTGGCATTCCCTGCCCTCTGTTCCCACTTTCAGCCCCTCCTAATGACCACCACGCTGGTTGGTTCCCCGTTTGGCTCACCATGCCATCCCTGGCCTGGTTTCCTGGTATACTTAGTGTAGCCCGCTCCACCTCATTAGTGGCTCCCCCACGTGGCCCCAGATTTCATGTCCCACCTTACTTTTTAGGTGCATGAATACACCATTCTTTTATGTTTTCACATTTTTTGTTCTCTCGCCTAGTTTCCAAATTTTGTTACACTTTCTTTTTTTAGAACTGCGTCTAGTGCACCACACACATCACCTCTCCCGGGCCATGGTCCACATCTTCCTGAACATGTGGCCCTCATTTTCCACTGCTTGGCATTCATGTGCCTCCTCTTTATTCCTTTTGCACAAACCCTGCACCCTCAACCTCTGTCATATCTTTCCATTTGTGAGAGTGACATTTTTTTAGTTTTTTTGTTTTTTTTTTCTGTTGTCTCTAGATGGTCTAAGGTTTATTGAATAATTATTAATAGCCATCCTGATGAAGCCTTTAGGTGAAAAGTGTAGCCTGACACTGCAATTTCATATTCGAGTGTTTTTACAAATATTAACACACAGTTTTAGCGCATATTAAACCATACAAGATCCTTACGCACTATCCACTGTTAGACTAAGACCCTTGGATGCAATGTCTCAATCTTTTACCCAGTGAGATTGTAAGGTGCTGTTGTCATATTGGGTGATCAAATCCCAATAAAGGTTGCACCCACTTAGGGTTGGGCCCCACTACCACGCCCCCAACTGACTGTATAAAACTAAAAGCATTACACCATACGTGCTCAATATTTGGAACTGCTCTTAGACGGTTTGGAATAAACAACATTGACCACTGAAGAACTCCTGTTTGTCTTTTGGTTTTGCTTTTTGTTTTTCCTTATTTGTTACCTATTTGTCTGGTTTCCGGTACTGCAGAGCTTTTTTAAAGGCCATCCAAAGGAACTCAGTTTGAAAGCCTTTCTTTTAGCTATACTTTAGGTCTCTTGGACTGTAGCCTTCTATGAGGCCACCACTGCAGGGACACACTCAAAAGCCTTTATCAAGGCAATCCCGAAGGGACAAACTCAAAAGCCTTTATCAAGGCTACCTCGTAGGACCCCCTACAGCCTTTTTCAAGGCTCTTCCTACAGCCTTTTCAAGGCAATTCCTACAGCCTTTTTCAAGGCTCTTCCTGCAGGGGCACTATTCACACTTCTCACAGCCTTTATCAAGGCTACCTATAATAATCCCCCACAGCCTTTTTAAAGACTCAGACTATAAAGACTCTGAAGCCTATTTCCAGGCCTACTAAGGTACACTGTTTGGACACACACCCAACAGCCTTTGTCAAGGCTACAATGACAGCTTCTCACTAGCTATCCTCAAGGTCACACGCACAATAGCCTTTGTCAAGGCTACATCGAGGGAGTCCCTGAAGCCTATCCATAGGCACCTTCTATAAGGACACCTTAGGAGGACCTTTTAAGGCTTTCCACATTCTCTTGATCAACATAAGCCTGGGTTAAGGCTTTATAACCGGGACCCAGCCATATTGGGAGATCCAGCTCTGCATTGCTGCACCACTGGGGTAATTTATAGAGACATTTGTCCTCCTCTCTAAAGGAGTTTATTACCTCACCTCCTCCAGGCTACCTTTGTTTCTGTGTTACAGAGGCAATGGAAGGAGGACTGTGTAATGATACCTTACAGTCCTTGTTTTTGGAAGATAAATCATCTGAAAATGCTGCTGCTATTATGTGGAGTCAGATTATGGATAAGGTGGAGATGGAGGAGCATCCTGAGCAGGAAGCTATGACAAACTACTAAAAAAAGTCAAGGACTGCACAAGTGTTTTGTTTGGTCAGCAGATTTTGTTCAACTTTTAGATGGTATGGAAGGATTTTCTTCACATCCAAATATTTCATATGCTAATGCTGTTAAACGTGGAGTGAATACAATTGCCTACTAAAGCACAGACTTTACCAGTAATAAGCATATAACCTAAAAATGATTCCTCTAAAAACAGGTATGAAATTTTTAACAATTTGGTAACTCCTTTAGGAGGTAAAAAATACTGATATTCATGCTTTTACACACATTGGTAATGACTGCCTTTGTGACCACTCTTTTGAATCTGCACTGGTAGCAGAAAAATGTCTTGTATAAGCTGATGGGATAGTTTTGTGCTCCCTGGTCTGACTATTCAGTGACTGGTTTAAATATGGTATTAAAAAAAGAAATTAACTCTACAATTTAGGTCTGCAGCGATAGAAAAAGATGCCTCTGCATATTTTGTTACCCATTGTAGAGTTGAGGATGAGATTAATAGGATATATGGACAATTGCAGATGTTGAATGGTGGGCAGGAAGTTTGGCTAACCCTGGAAAAAGATAATGGCATTTTAAAACACATTCTGTTACACATATTAATTGTGAATGTACATGTCAAAAATGTTCTCAGTATGGGGAGACTAGACATTAAAACTTGTAAAACTTTCTGTAAAACATGCATGTCTTCATGGCACATATGATTCCACTGCCATACACTGAAATTTAAAAACAGGAAGGTGTGGTTTATACAGTCACTGAACCTTATGTTGTTTCAGTGAATGATATGGGGGTTGTTGTTGCTACTAAAAAAGTAGGTTTACCTCCTAATAATAATGTTGTGTCTTTCGGCTTTTCCCGGTTAGGGGTTGCCACAGCGGAACTCTGGTCCGCTAATGATTGTCAGTAGATTTTTACGTGCTGAGTTGCCAGCTCTGATGCACAACCTTCAACAAAGGTACGACCATTCACGCATGTCTCCACACAGAAGACGGTCTAGCTGAGAATCGAACAGGACAAAGTCTTACTGTGAGGCGACAAGGCTACCGCAGCACCACCACCTACCTCCTAATAATAATAATTCCAAAGATCACACTATGCTTAGTGATAAGGCAGAGCATGATATCAGTGATGGGAGTACAGAGAATGCATAAAAGAAAAATAAAAAGCAGGGTCTAAGAAAAATGTTAAAAAGGGAAGGTATAATCTTTTCTTTTGTGGTCTAAACATTAATCATAGGATTTACGATAAGAGAAAAACTGTTTTTTTTAAACAAGAAACATGACATAGCAATATTACGTTTGCATAAATGAAAACAAACCATCCTGATACAATTCTAGTTGCAAACATTATACATTACAAACCACATTGACACAATTGCAGTTGCAAACATTATATATCACTTATAATTTATCCATTGTCAGTCAAACATTATATAGTGCATTCAAATCCTACCTTTTTTAAAATCTCATTCCTCCTCTGCATGTACTGTTTCCACAATTCCTGTTTTTTCTATGTAATTTGCTCCTACCCTTTTCTAAAGATCCCAGTTCCATTTGTTTTATTTCTCTTACTATATTCGCTACTTCTAGTAATGTTGGTTTAGATTCTGATTTCCATTTTCTAGTAATCGTTTCTTGGCAGACACCATAATTAGACTCAGCAAGGCCTTACCATGTCTAGCATTTCCAATTCTGTATCATAGCTCAAAAAAATTCCTTTGTTACACCAATTTGCTCACCCAGTATCTCTGACAAAGCAGTCTGCAGGGAATCTTTAAAGCCTGACAACTCATTACACTCCCAGAAAATATACTCCCAATTATCTCTTTCTTCCACATCATACCTCCAACATTGTCTACCAGAAGAAAATTTCTTTGGAGTCTACTTGGGGTATAAAAATATCTGTGTAAACACTTCCAAGCAAAGATCTTAAACCTTCTGGACTTTGTTGCATATTTGGGAGACATACATATATCCCCCATTGTTTCTTTGCAAATTACTTCTCCAGTCTCTCTTCCCAATCTGGTCTATCGTCCTCTGATTGATTATTATAGTTATGCAATATTGTAAATGCTTTACTAATTGTTCCTTTTTTAACATCAGTTTCTGTTCTAGATTCTACTAAATATTCTACCAGTGCTGGTCTTTCATTTAGGACCCCCTCCCCCATTTCTTTCTCTCTGCCTATAGTCTGAGATCAATCCTTGACAGGGAAGGCAAGCTTTAACCTGCAGTCCAAATAAATTCTTGGCATCTTCCCATTTTATTACTGTTTCCTCTCTAGTTATTTGCTCTTAATACCTTGGTTCCTTTACCAGTTTTATCCAATAAATTCAAGCCCCCTCTTGGCTACTGTTTATATCCCTAATGGCAGTCATCCTTATAGGCAGAATCTCCTTTCTCCATTCCCATTTTGGCTTAGTTCTTAGAATACTTTCTGCAATTTTATGAATATAATATTCAGTATGATTATTGTTATTCTCTTTAAAGGTCTGCATCCAAAATCTCAGTCTCTCCTTGTTTCTTGAGCTTCCTCCTGTTTCATCATCATCATCCCTTTACACCTTGAATTATAATTTTCTGCTTGTGCTATGTATAGGAGCCTTAACTGTGCTGCCTTGAAATACCCCTTCAATCGGGTAATCCCAATCTGCCTTGTTCCATTTGAAGAATCAGTTTATTCCACTTGACTCTTGCCATCTTCCCCTCCCAGATAAAATACTTCAGCTCTTCATTAATTGCTATTCACAACTTCTCTTCTGATTGATAAAAATATGCCTGACCTGTGTATAAGACTAAGGGGACTAAAAACATTTTAACTGCTTGTATCTTACTATCAATTTCCATATAACAGAGCTTTTGTTTTCTCAGTTAGTTTTGTAATATCTTTTTAGTCTCTTCCCACATATCCTTAGCTGATGCACTGGAATCATTTTTTAATCCATATTCCTAAATACTTCATTTTATCATGTCCCCATAAATATGGATATTGCTGAATCGATTACTGTGTGGGTACATAATTTACCGCTATTGTCTTTGTTTCAGCTTCATTAATTTTGTATCACAAAAAGATTTGAAACTGTCTTAAAATGTTCCACAACACTGTAATGTCCCTTTCTGGTTTTGTCAACTATAAAATAATATCATCTGCAAATAGAGCCAGCTTTTCTTGACTACCATACCAATTATATCCTTGGATTTCTGAGTCCCTTATTTTCTTTGCCAATGGTTCTAAATATAATGCAAATAACAAAGGGGAGAGAGGTTCCTCTTGCTTAAGCAGAAATTATCAGTGAGGACCCCACCAACTTTAATTTTTACCTCTGATTCCTCATATAGTCTCTTAATCAACCATATAATTTTATCAGGGAATGCAAATGCTTCCATTGCCCTGCTCATAAAGTCCTAGCTTACTCTGTCAAATGCTTTCTCTGCATCAAGGCCTATAAATAACATGGTATTTTCTTATATTCTGCTTCCCTCTGGATTATCAGTGTTGTGTTAATGTTGTCAAATGTTTGCCACCCCTCCATAAAACCACACCGATCCATATTTATCAATTTTGCCATCACTTTTGCCATTCTTTCAGCCGTTATAGACAAACAGTTTATAATCATGGTTTAGTACTGAAATGGGCCTGTATGAACCTGGATCTGATGGATCTTTACCCTCTTTATATATTACAGCTACCACTACTTTCTTCCAGGATGTTTGTATTTCTCCTCCTCTTAAAATACTGTTAAACAAAACTGTCCTGATCTTTATCAGTTGTTCCCTCCTAGCATCCAAACATCCATTAAATACCATCTATTCTTGGGGAAATTCCTGTAGATTGGTTATGCATCACAATTTTTATCTCAACTCCTTCTATCCTGTTAGTAATTGAGACTTATCCACCTCTAACCTTGGCATATTTGGTCCTTCCATAAATATTTCTATTTGCATCTTTTCTTGATTTCCATATTTCTCTGTTTTATACAGACTTTCACAGAATTTCCAAAATATTTCTAATACTTCTATAGGATCTCTTGTTATCTTGCTTGGTATAGGCTCCTTAAGCTTGGAAATAGCCCTTTCTACTTTCTGTTGTCTGAGTTGTGCTAAAAGTTTTTGTGCTCTAGAGTTATTATCAGTAAACAGTTGCTTAACAGCAATCTTTCTAAACTCATGCATATTATCAAGCTAATCCCTTATTTTCTGTTTAGCATTCTGCAGTTGCTCCACTTCTTGTTCTGTGGGATTCCCCCTACTTTGCAATACATTAACATTTGTCAGTCCCTCTAAATAATTCTTGTTACTTCTTAGCCATATCTCCCTTTATTTTATTTCCACCCTATTTTTTTAAACTCTACTTTAATTTTATCCCACTCCCTAGCTATAGTTTCAGAAGAAATGTTTGTCTTCTCTAATAGCTCCTGAATAATTTCCACTACCAATTCCTTAAATTCCTCTCTTTTTAACAGACAGGTGGGCAAGCACCAGTGTCTCATTTTTATTTCATTTCCCTGGGTTTTTATTTTAGTTATTACTGGTGCATGATCTGAAATAGTTACTGGATGCATATCAAGACCTTCAATTAAATGCACATGTTCCTTTAAAATGTACATTCTCTCTAGCCAAGCCCAGTTTTTGTATCTTGGGGAACAATATGTAAATTCACTCTGAACCCTTAGTACCAAATTCACATCTTCCATACTACTTATTTTCATACATTTCTTCAAAAATCTATCCTCCTTTGTTGTATTTTCCCTTCTGGGACCCCCAGACAAATCTTCACTGTTGTATATCAAATTCCATTCCCCACCTATAAGTAATATTCCTTGCTGAAAGCTGATTATTTCTTCTAGAATTGTCTTAAGCTCCATTATACCAGTTTTGGTGGAATATAAATACATGCCAATGCTATCCCCTTCCTTGCCAGTAGCCGCTTAGTACTACAAATCTACCATTATTATTTTTTATCCTCTTCCATCACTATTGGATGATGTCCAACTATGGATTGATATTCTTGCAATTAATACAAGTACTCCTCTCTTCCTTTGACCCAGGTATTTCATTGAATAACCATCCTGAAAACATTTCTTTATGAAATTCACATGTTCGGTTCTTTCCAAGTGTGTCTCTTGCAGCATAACTATTTGCACTCTACATTTTTAATATAGTTCACTACTTTTTCTTTTTTTGTATTTATCTGTGAGGCCATTGATGTTTAAAGACATAAAAAGAATAATTCTCTTGAAAAAGTTATTATTCCCACCTTTTATAGTTCCAGCTTTTGTGTTACATGCATACTGTTTGGCAGGTTAATCTTTTATACAGCTGTTTCTTGTCATCTCCATTTGATCTCATTTCACATCTTACAAAACTTTTTGTTTTATTGAAAGCCCTCAAAAAAAAACACTCCCAATACCCCCTAAAATGTATTAACTTAATAATAACACACAAAACTATGTGCATCTTCAAATATTGAAGTTTTGCCCTCCTAATGGGAACAAATATTCCAAACTGATAGCTACACAAACAGACTTGAGATAACCTAAAAAAAGGTTATACATACTAAGACACATGGTTCAGCCTGCTCTTCTACTAATTGCTGTCTGGATTTGTCTTATCTTTATAGCTCTCTCAGCTGGGAAAACACTTGAATGCTTTCAGAAAACATGAGAACTAGACTAAAACTGCCAAGTATACATTTGTTTATTAGAAAAAAGCCTTATAATATTCAATATTCTTTTTCATTTACTTGCTTTCTCTTAAAACTTGTTACTAGATTAAGCTAAGGGCATTAACCCAGTCACCCCCCCATGCAAGAATGAGAAAAAGTACATTAATTTTTCTTTTGTCATGCTCACCAGATTTTTCTTGTTCTTTAACATTGCAGTGCCTACATTTTTCAAAACTGAACAAGAAAGAGACAAGAAGGGAGAAATAAAAAAGGAGCACCTGTTTACCTTAGTATGCTATTACACTTAAAAATAACTGAGACAACTTTACTTTATAGCACATAAAGAAAATCATGCACTATTAAAATAGTACCATTAAGAAAAAAAATGTTTTACTTACAGTTAACAGTCTCCCTCCTTTTCCCCTCTGCTCAGTATTTTTCTGAACATTAATGACATGAAATAGGGCATATGCTTTAGAGTCGCCTACAAGTTTAACAAAGTCCAGTATTTCCAGATTTTCTAGTTCTGTCATGTTTCACAAATATAATTATTCCTTTGTAATCCCACATTAGTTAATTTCCAGGTTACTGGTTTTATTCTCCGAACATTAATGACATGAAATAGGGCATATGATTTAGAGTCCCCTACAAGTTTAACAAAGTCCAAAAAGTCCAATATTTCAAGATTTTCTTGTTCTGACATGTTTCACAAATATAATTATTGTTTTATAATCCCACATTTGTCAGTTCCACATTACTAGTTTTATTCCTATTCATCACTCAAACAGTGTCTCTGCTTCATTTCCAATGTACCGTCTGTTCCTCTAGTTGACTATTGTGCTTTTTTCCTTCTCTGTAGCATTTTCCATTGACACATTGGAAAACGTTTCACTGGCACAGGCTCTATGTGGTCTTTATTACCAGAAGAAAAGAAAGCAGAATCTCCTTCTGTTTCACAGCTCACTTTTTGTTGGCCAAACATTTGTATGTTTTCCTTAGCATGCACTTCACCAAAAAATGATTTTGTCCCTCCAGGGAAAACAATTTTGAAGATAGCTCTGTACAGCAATTTGAATTTCAAGCCTGCTTCTCCTCATTCCCTGAATAATTTAATAATTTTTTGACAAACACACTGTTGTCTCCCACTTTTAGTACTTTGTCTTTCTGCCACAGTTTTGTCAGAATCAACTCCTTCTGCTGGTAAGATTGTATCTTTACTATTAAAGGTCTAGGTTGCTTTCTCATAGCCAGGTTTGGAGCATACATGTGATGTACCCTTTCAATTACCAGTCCAGTTGCTTATTTGTGCTTTCATAAAATTAATACAGTCTGTTCCTTCCAGTTTCTCTGGTACAGCAGAAAATCTCAGGTTTTCCATATATGCTATGTCCTCTAATTCTATTATTTTTTTAAACATCTCTTCTTGTGCAGTCTCATATTCAGCCAGCCTTTTCTTCATTACAACCTCTGAGCTTTGCAGTTTTATCACCTTATCTGAATATGTGTTTAAAGCTTCTTCCATTTTTCCAGCCTTTTATTGTTTGAGTTGATACACTCCATCAGTGTTTCATTTATTTTAATCAGGTCTGAATGCAATTGGCTTATACTTTCCTCTAGGTTACTGGACATCATGTCTGGAGCTTACACTAGTTTTTGCTTAACAACCAGTCAGTGTTTCTTTGTCACCTTTTGTAGTTGATTTTCCTTCAGGTCATCTGTGTTTCTTTTTTCCTGGCAATCAGGCAGTGGACGTACTAGCCAGTTACTGAAATTTACCTAGACGTTTAGCTCTACTAGCTTTCTCTGCTACATTTCTATTTTAAAAACAAAAATAGTGAAATGGTTAGGAACGGAGGCTAATGCTAATATCACTCGAACTTCAAATGGTTCAAATATATTTACTAAGAAGAACTTTTGTCCAGTACAATCACTTGAACTTCTTCAGACAAGACAAAAATCACTACTTGTAGTTTAAATAACCCTCTCAGAAGTCATGTGATAATAATTAATGACATCACAACACCACCCCTCAATAATGTTAAAATTAAAAACAACACATCACTCCTTATAGTTTAAGTTTTGTCATCCCTTTTAGTACTGATTCTTTCTCTTTGAGGAAAATTTTTGAAAAACAATTGGGCATTTCTAATGGAGGATACATGAATTTAGGGGGGGAAAACAAATGACCAACCTAACCTAACTTAATCTTTAAGAAGGGCGCTAACATCAAATGCATTTTAGAAAAGGGAAAAGCTCCTCTTGTAAAGAACCCTGGTATGATTAAATGTGAAGCTTTCCCATGCTGTAAATATATAAACACTAACCTTTTTAGTCAGGAGTAAAAAGTATAATATCAAGGGGGAAATTTAACTGTAACTCAAAGGAGTGACTTACTTGGCTAAATGCCAGGGATGTGAAACTTTTTATATAGGAAGACTGAGTGCAAATTTAAAGATCATTTGTACAAACATCAATATAGTATTAATAAAAGGAACTTGCATAATACCTTAGCAAAGCATGTTTCCTTTAACCCTGGGCACACCTTTAAGTATAAAATCATTGATCAAGTGAATAAAGATATTAGGGGTGGCCCCTGGGTATTAAGATTAGAGAAATTTGAGCTTATGTGGCAATTGAGGTTGAACACATATAGTTTTCCTGGTCTGAATGATTTTTGTTCCATTCACTGTGTGTTAAAATTGAAAGCTTTGGAAAGATAGTTGTTTATGTAAAATATTTTTAAATATACACAAAGTTTTGTTTGTATAATTTTCAATTTTGTGGAGGAACATATTTTGATGTGTTGTTTTTAATGTTAACATTATTGAGGGGTGGTATCATGATGTCATTAATTATTATCACATGACTTCTCGGAGGGTTATTTAAACTACAAGTAGTGATTTTGTCTTGTCTGAAGAAGTTCAAGTGATTGTACTGGACAAAAGTGCTTATTATTAAATTTATTTCAACCTTTCGGAGTTCGAGTGGCATTAGCATTAAATCCATTTCTACCCATTTCACTATTTTTGTTTTTATTGTGTTTTTTAATTTTGTGTTTTAATTATTAAGTTTCTGTTTTCACATTGGGAGAGCTAGAATTACACTGTTACTCAATCTACAGCCATCTTGGAAGTCCTGTAGTCTTGAATGTTTGTACTTGTATAAATGCTGTCTTTATCATTTAATTGATATTAGAAAATTAACTATATTACTACAGGTAAAAATTATATGAAGCCATAAAGTAGTCTGGACATTGGGTACTGATCTTTGTTGCAGTCTTTCTTTGTTAAATAAAGCCTGCATATTCTTTGTTGGATGTCATTACAGCTTTACCAGGGAGACTCATGATTTATCTTTGTGTTAGCTCTTTAAGCCTTCAGGTAATACACACACGCACACACATGCACATGCACACGCACACACACACACACACACACACACACACACACACACACACACACACACACACACACACTTATATGTATATATGGGCTCCTACATTTCAAAGATGTATTCTTTCTTTTACAGCATTATGTTACTGTGAATATGCCAATTGTTTTGATGGGGGATTTAAACTGTCATTTAAGACAAGCCCTCTAATGTTGGTTTATCTCTTTAATATGGTCGAATAAGCTTGGATCTGATAATGACCCTACTTATAGAACAGACTAAAAACTGAAATTATTTTGCATTATCTCCTTATTTCAAGGCAGTTCAAGTTCAAGATATGGCCTTACATTTTACTAACCATTATACATTGTTGCTTGAAACTGGACTTGATAATGCCTTTATTAAGAAAGAAAAGGTATAAAAAGTCTGCCCAATTGGCTATTAGAAACCATTCTATGGCATCCTGAATATGTTTTCATGAGTTTTTTTATCATTCATGGACATCATGGTGTGTGTGTCCTAAACTTAAACATAAGGTTAAAAAGTTACTTTGTGATATTGAGAAATGTGCTCTAAAATGTCACAAAGAGAAGTATTTAGCTATTCTTAATTCTGAGTGTGTAGTTTATAATGATGCAATGTTTAGATGTCATTTTGAAAGACTTAAATATAATGAATGAGGACATACTTCATAAATTACTATATAGGCAAATCTGTAGTTTCTTGTAGTAAAAATGGAAATCTCTTCATTCTTTTGTAAACTTGTTAAAACCAGTCAAATAATAAGTGGTGTGCAAAAGGGAAAATGAGGATATGCTTACTACAGACTCTGAGATTATGGCCTATATCAAATGCTTTGGTGCAAAAAGGTATACTCCCTTTTCTGCGCCTAAAAAGTATGGAAGGTTGTTCCCCTATTTTCAGAAGAGAATATCAATATCTTTTGGGGGAAATTGATTACTTTAGAAGAATTGAATGCTATATTAGCTAAAGCTCTAGTTGATTTATCACCTGGGCCTGGTGGTAAACCATCTGGGTTTTATAAATATATGGAGCTCAAAAAAGGGATGTTTTTTTTCTCAAAATGTTGAATGAGTGGTTCTATTGAGAATTGTGAAGGCATTATGAGATTTATTTGTAAGATGGGAGATGCAGCAGATTTATCTAACTGGAGACCATTAGCTCTAAACAATATTGATTACAAGGTATTTTGTTAAATTCTATAGTATTAAGTATTGTCTTTCATAATAGATTATATGAAGGGATACATGGAATTATGGGTAAATCTACTGTAGTTATGTTGCTAATTAAGGAAGTTGTTGAAAGCATTGGGACTAGAAAGAATGGACTATTGTTAGGATACAAAATTAGTAGAATATGGAACACATTAAGAAGTTTAAAGATATATGATAATGTACTGCAATATATTTATAGTTCTTCTTGGATGATTCCATTGGTGAATGGTTGGTTTGAATGGTGAATACAGATTAGTAGAGGAATGAAGCAAGGTTGTCATTTAAGTGTTTTACTTTTTACTGTTTTGGAGTGGACAGAATTGGAGGAAGAAACTCATCACAAGCTTATATCTGGGAAATTTTTGTCATCATCAGGACTCTTTCGAGGCCCTGTAACCTAAATACCCTAGAAGAGCTCCTTTACTGGTTATCCACTACCTATCCCCAAGAAACCATAGTTCTTGGTGATTTTAACACCGACTGGCACCCCTGCTCCTCCGACCCCCCCCCCACTCATATAAACTTATCTGGGTTTAAACAGACCATAACCTCTCCCACTAGGATAAACAAACCAACCAACAAGGAAAGTATTCTAGACTGGATCCTAATTAATAACCAACCCCAACTGTACACAGCTGGTACTCTCCCTGATGACCTCAGCGACCATTGTCTAACCTATATCATAAAACATAAGGCAGGAAACCCTCAACAGCCCAAATATAAAACATTTAGAAACAGGAAAAACTTTGGTGCTGCTATATTCCAAAATGAATTAAAAGCAGTTAACTTGTCAAAACTAAAAATCTAACGTTAGAGGAGGCCATAGATCACTTTAACACTAAATTCCTAAGTATCCTTGATTCCCATGCTCCAGCACGTACAATAAAAAACTAGATCAAATACAGCACCATGGCTCACAAAAGATACCAAAGCAAAAATCAAAACTAGAAACAGAGCCTGGGCCAGCTGGAGAACAACCAAAGCCCCACTTGACCATCTAAAATATCGTCAACTCAGGAATGATACAAAAAAATCTATTTTACTGGATAAAAAAAGCTTCTACCAAAATCACCTACAAAAACACCACAACAACCCTCAAAAGTTCTGGGCAGGCTTAAATCAACTACTTTGTCCAAGTCACTCCACCACCCCATCCCCGGCTAACTACACCCATAGTTCCCCAGAGACAATAGCTAGCGCCTTTAATAACTTTTTCACTGAAACAATCCAATCCCTAGCAAATCAACTAACCCCCTCTAATCTTAAACCACATGCCTAATCTACCTAACAATCACCTGGAATTTGGCTTCCAACCAATATCCACTAGTTTTATCAAAACACTTCTAAAAAATCTAAAACCTACCACCCTCACTGCTGACCTCCTCCCTGCAGAGTACCTGCGAATAGCTGCAGATGCCATTGCATATCCCATATCTATCCTCATCAACAGAACCTTATCTGAAAATGCTATCCCCTCCCTCTGGAAAATATCTCACATCATCCCACTCATTAAAGATGGTAGCTCCTCAGACATATCCAACTATAGACCCATTGCCATTCTTTCTCCACTAGCCAAAATAATGGAGAAATGTGTACACAAGCAACTAATGCAATACCTTTCGCAGAATAACTTACTATCCGACTCCCAGCATGGTTTCAGGCCATACCACAGCACCACCTCAGCCCTCCTTTCCTTTACTACTGCCATAAACCAAAACAGGAATGATAATAGGCTAACCTCTGCCCTCTTTTTTGACCTATCAAAAGCCTTTGACATGGTCAACCATGAACTTCTCAATCTTTCACTAAAATCTATTTCCCTCAACAAGCCTGCTATCCAGTGGTTCCAGTCCTACCTGACTGGTAGACAGCAGGCAGCACTATGGCAGGTCAAACTCTCCAGCCAGTTACCTCTCACACTTGGTGTCCCTCAAGGGTCCATAGTAGGTCCACTACTCTTCTCTATTTTTATCAACAACCTCCACACTGCTATCCCTAAAGCCACCTGCATCCAATACGCAGATGATTCCACTCTCATCTGCTCACCCACCTCCCCATCCGACTTGCAAATCTTAACCCAAAATACATTTAACACTATCGTGAACTGGCTCACCAATCAACTCCTACTTCTGAACCCCAATAAAACTAAACTTCTACTCTTCTCTCCCACTAGTAGATCCACCACACTTTCATTCTCTGTCACATCTAACAATGGTACCACTATTTCCCCAGATAATCACACCAAACTGCTAGGGGTTAGCATAGTCAATAATCTCAAATTTGACCTACAGGTCAACAAAACCATACAGACCATAAATAAGAAGCTTGGTTCACTGTATAGAAACAAGACATTTTTAACCCCACTGGCTAGGACTGCAATTGCCTGATCACACCTACTCTCTACTTTCTTATATGCCTCACCTGTACTCTCAAACCTCAACAAATCCAAACTAGGTAAGCTTACCCATAGCTACAATCATATTGCCAGATTCGCCACTGGCTCCACCTATAGAACCCACCATTGTCAGAACCTTAAACAACTAGAGTTGCTAGAACTGCCCAGCTTAATTCAATTCAATCAACTCTTAATAGGGCACAAAATTTTGTACCACCCTGAAGATACCCCCTCACTTAAAAATATTATTATATAGCAATCTAAGATCCCTACGGTCAGCCGATAAACTACTGGTCCAAACCCACAAAGCTAATAACTCTGATGGTGAATCCCTGTTTGCCAACTTCATTGGCAAAACCTGGAATTCGTTGCCAAACTATATAACCCTACAATCCTCCAAAAGTCTCTTCAAAAAAAACCTCAAACAGTATCTCAAAGTGAATTGGCTATGCCCATGTACCAACCCTGATTAAGTTATAAACTAAAAGCATATTCTGCAATTATCATAACTTGTAACTACATCACCAAGTTCTGCTTCCAATCTGATGTCTCTTACTTTTAATTGTCTGTCCATGACAATTGTGAGTCCCTACTAGGGAACACTACTAACCCATTGTATATAATCACTTTGTTTTTTTAATTCTTTGCTAACTTCTGTGTAATCTATGTAAGTTTGTCTTTGTGGAGCTTTTCTCCCTGGGCCTCCATTGAAAATGGACATGTATCCATTCGGACTATCGCGGTAAAAATGTAAAATAAATAAATAAATAACTAAATAAATCATGTCTCTCCTATGCAGATGACCAGACTGTTATAATCAATTCTAACAAATGTTACCTTCCAGTTTTGTAGTCCTACTCAACAACTTAATTGACTGATTTGTTTTTTTAGAGTATGATCAGAACATGGGGCCAGATTCATTAACACCAACACTAAGTGTACACCATTCTTAGGGAACAGATAAGACAAGCATAACTCCCACCTTCTTCTTTCTAATTGTAGTTGTCCTACTGATTATCTTGCAGCCATGCATATCAAGGGGGATTCATAAAGATTACCACAATGTGTACACTATATCTACACTTAGTCTAATCTTTCTGAGTGAATAAACAGCATAAAAATATGGTAGGGATGTTCTTGAATACAGATTGTGCACACTGAGTGTACATTTAGTGTGGGCGTTCATGAATCCAGATCTCTGACCTCAAAAGAGCTGTTTTGTGATACAAATATAAAGACAATTGGGAGAGTTTATCTGCAGGCAAAAGAAAATTGCACATTATTGATTCTACATTTTCGGAATATGCAGATAAAAGTGTTGCATATACAGATTACAAATGACCTGCCATGTAGAGATTATGGTAAGAACATATTATGAGTACATATTATGATGATAAGCCATGGGAAACTGTAGATGATATATGTAAAACACATCTGAAATAAAGATTTGATAACGTCAAAGCCAATTTAGAAATGCAATACATTTTAATGAGATCATTTAACCTTTTATAGGTAATTTTCTAAAGATAAAGTATAAAACTGTGTCAGAATGACAATGTTAGCTGTGACATACTACGGAAGATATAGAACAAGCATTATTATATTATGTGAGTGTTAAAACTGTATGTAATTCTGTTTTGACATTTTTTGAGTTACACAAACTTGAGCCTCTGGCACTACAAATGTTGATATATGGACCTTATTGTGACAGCTGTAAGGGATAGGCTAAATAAAACCATAATAATAAAACTTAGAAAATATGGATAAGTAAATGTAAAAAGAAGTTATGACTTACCATAACGTTCCATCTGTGTTGTTGATCTTAATTCATTCAATACTGATGGGTTATCGGTTCCATCCTCGGAACTGAGCCGGCCAATATCAAGCTCATGTCATCCAAAAACTCTCGAGCCAAGCTCCTACCCAGAATGGTCTGCTCCGTGTTACCTCAGATCAAGTTTGCAAGTTGACAGATAAAAGTAGAGGCTACCTCTGGTCATAACAGACCTACAATAAAGGAGTACATGAGATCAACCAGGAACCTCCAGATGGGGGATGGAGGGTGGGAAGTAATGAATGAACGAAGATCAACAACACAGATGGAACGTTATAGTAAGACATAACTTCTTTATCTGATGCTGTTAATCTTCGTTCATTCTTTAGTGATGGGGCAGAGTCTCCAGCTATCTGTATCCCTGGGGGGGCCCTCATGGAAGGACATTCCTGAGCACCATGGAACCAAAGGAAGCTCTACCTCTGGAGGCCAAGTCCAATTTGTAATGCAGAATAAAGGTATGAAGTTTGGCCCAAGTTGCAGCTGAGCAAATATCAGTGAAGGAAGCCTTAGCATGGAAAGCTGCTGAAATTGCCATAGATCTTGTAGAATGAGGTTTCACTCTATGAAGCAAGGTGAGATTGTTTTTGTTGTAGATAAAGGTAATACAATTTCTCAACCATGAAGGCAGTGTAACTTTTGATACAGAGTGACCTTGTCTAGGTCCAGAAAAAGCCAGAAACAGTTGGTCTGATTTACGGGTAGATTTTGTTCTGTCCAGATAAACTCGTATTTGCCTATGAACATCCAAGGAGTGCAGGCAATACTCTCCCTTGTTAGAATGGGTAGGAAAGAACACTGGAAGGTCATTAGATTGGTTGATAGATTGCTCTGACACCACTTTTGGTAAAAAAGAAGAATTAGTTTTCAGTGATACCCTATCCTTATGGAAGATAAGATAGGGAGATTTGATGCATAAGGCTTGAAGTTCTGACAAGTGTCTGGCCGATGTGATTGCAATCAGAAACAAGGTTTTCCAAGGGAGATATTTTACATAACATGAAGATGCAGGTTCAAAAAGGGAAGCTGTTAGAGCTTGCAGGACCAATGCCAAATCCCAAGGTTGTACTGGTTCTCTAAAGGGAGGTTTTAGGTGGATAACCCCTTTCAAGAAAGTTTTACAGAGTCTGTGGGACATAAGTGAAGAATCTTGAAAAGCAATATGGAAATTTGAGATGGCAGCTAAATGCACATGAATAATAGAGGCGGACACCCCAGAGTGGAAAAGATGTGATAAGTAATCCAGTACCACCGAAACTGGGGCTGACAAGGGGTCTAATTGTTTATTCACTTCTCATAGAGAGAACTTTTTCCATTTGCTAAGATAGATTAGTCTGGTGGACGATTTATGAGATGCAATAAGAATATTGCACACAGGAGACGAGAGGTTTTCATGCCTGGCAGTCATTGGAAGTAGAGAAACTAAGCTGTCAGCTTCAGGGTTGTTAGATTGGGGTGAATCAGACCCTGCAGATGGGAGATCAACGCTGGGGATGGATTGAGGATCCACTGTTGATCTAGCAGGTGAGGCTAGAGGAAGGGAAACCAGACTTGTTGAGGCCAATATGGAGCAATGAGGATCACTTTGCTCTTCAACTGTCATGCTTTCTTCAGAAATTGGGAGATGAGGGGAAGAGGAGGATAAGCATAAAGTAGACCGGAGGGCCAAGCATGGACTAGAGCGTCTCTCGGTGACTCTCTCCGTGGGGGGATTAGGGCAAAATAGTTGCTATACTTGTAGTTGGTTGGGAAGGCAAATAGGTCGCAGCATGGCTGGCCCCAGCGGTTGAAGATTTTTGCCGCTATCATAGGATTGAGGGACCACTCGTGAGGTTGTAGAATGTACCTGTTCAATTTGTCCGCTATCACGTTGGAGCTCCCGGGAATGTGCGTTGCAATTAGAAAGTGGTTGTAAGCTATTGCCCATTGCCATATTCTCAAAGCCAATCAGCATAACTGGTAAGATCTGGTGCCCCCTTGTTTGTTGATGTACCAGACCACTGACATGTTGTCTGATTGGATCGCAATAGTCCCTGACGAAAGGATGGAATGAAATGCTTGCAACGCTAGAAGCACCACCCTCAGTTCCAGGACACTGATATGCAATAGGGCCTCTGTCTCTGACCAGATTCCTAGGACTGAGTTTCCCTGACATAGCCCCCCCCACCCCATCAGGGAGGTGTCTGTGTTCACCATGGCTATTGGTTGATGGGGGTTGAAAGGGCGAGACCATTGTTTGGGATTTTGAGACATCCACCAGAGTAAATCTTGCTTGCATCTCTGAGTTACACTTATCTGAAAAGACAAATGATGTTGTAGAGGGTACCACTGAGTGAGAAGTAGCCACTGAAGGAGCCTCTTGTGGAATCTGGCTAGAGGAACAATGGTGATTGAGGCTGCCATTGATCCCATGAGCTGCAGTATAGATCGAGCGGGAGATTTGTGGTGACAGAGCAGCTATCATAGGATTGAGGGACCACTCGTGAGGTTGTAGAATGCACCTGCTCAATTTGTCCGCTATCACGTTGGAGCTCCCGGGAATGTGCATTGCAATTAGAAAGCGGTTGTAAGCTATCGCCCATTGCCATATTCTCAAGGCCAATTGGCATAACTGGTAAGATCTGGTGCCCCCTTGTTTGTTGATGTACCAGACCACTGACATGTTGTCTGATTGGATTGTAATAGTCCCTGACGAAAGGATGGAATGAAATGCTTGCAACGCTAGAAGCACTGGCCTCAGTTCCAGGACACTGATATGCAAAAGGGCTTCTGTCTCTGACCAGGTGCCTAGGACTGAGTTTCCCTGACATAGCCCCCCCCACCCCATCAGGGAGGTGTCCGTGGTCACCATGGCTATCGGTTGATGGGGGTTGAAAGGGCGAGACCATTGTTTGGGATTTTGAGACATCCACCAGAGTAAATCTTGCTTGCATCTCTGAGTTACACTTATTTGAAAAGACAAAGGATGTTGTGGAGGGTACCACTGAGTGAGAAGTAGCCACTGAAGGCGCCTCATGTGGAATCTGGCTAGAGGAACAATGGTGATCGAGGCTGCCATTGATCCCAAGAGCTGCAATATAGATCGAGCGGGAGATTTGTGGTGACACAGCAGTGGTTGAACCTGTTGCCTTATTCTGTGAAACCTGTGTTCCGGAAGGGATGCTGTGCAATTTCTCATGTCCAACAGTACCTCTTTAAATTCAAAAGACTGAGCTGGGGTCGTGTTGGATTTCTCCCAGTTTATAGTGATTCCCAGGCTTTGAGCTGTTAGAAGAGTGTAGTGCAGGCCTTCTTCCAGTAGATGCTTGGTGGAAGCGGTGAGGAGACAGTCATCTAAACATGGAAATGCCTGGAATCCTTGAAGTCGCAAGTGAGAGATAACCACTGCCATGCATTTTGTGAACAGTCTGGGGGCTGTAGAGAGACTGAAGGGCAGAGCTCAAAATTGGAAGTGACTGGCTCCTATGTGGAAGTGGAGGTATCTTCTTGAGCATTTGTCCATTTTTATGTGGTAATACACATCTTGAAGATCTACAGAGCACATCCAATCATCTTCTTCCAGAAGAGGAAAGAGACTGAACCATGACCATATGGAATTTCTCTGTTTTTACAAATTTGTTCAGTGTGCTGAGATCCAGAATTGGTCTCCAGTCCCCTGTCTTTTTTGGCACTTAAAAGAACCTTGAGTAAAAACCGAATCCTATCTGGTCTGGGGGGACCATCTGGATGACTCTTTTTTTGTAGCAGCTTTTGGATTTTGTGTGCTGCTGCTTCCCTTTGACTGGGTGGAAAGTCAGGTAATACTCTGGATGAGATTGAAGCCTCTGGATATTATCCATTGTACCCAAGAGTCGGTGGTTATATTTTGCCAGGCAGTGGGGTACAAGGAAAAATTAACCCCGACCACTTCCAGAGATGAGCAATTGGGCAATGCTTCAGGAGCACTGATAGGGTTGGCCAGAAAATGAATCTCTGGAACCCTGGTTTCGCAGACCTCCTCTGCCCCAAAAAGGGCATCTTCCATTTGAGTTTCCCCCTCTGCCTCTAGGGGAGAACTCAGCACATGTGTCCCAGAAAGAGCCCTGTGATTTCCTGTGCCACATCTTCCCGCTCCTCTGATTTCTGGAATAGAATCACTGAGTAGTGGAGTGTCTGACACCAATGGCAGACAGGATCTTGCCATCTTGTTCGGACCTTGCCATCATATCTTTCACTTTAGGGCCAAACAAAGAAGCGGCCTAGATGGGGGTGTTCATGAAGGAAGCCTTAAAGGAGTCCACAAAGTTTCAAATGCGCATCCAGGCATGTCGTCTAGTGACTATATTCGCTCCTGCCACTCTAGCCACCCCTTCCGTTGCGTGAGAAATAAGATGCATGGAAGAGTTGGAAATGGACTCTAGGGTGGCTATCTGAGAAGTCACGTTGTCACTGACCTCATCAGAAACAGCTCCTGCCAAGGTTTCAGAGAGCTGGCTGATAAGATCCCTCTGAAGCCTGGTAAAGTGTGCCAAATAGTTCAAAGACCTTACAGTGAAGGTCAATGAAGCAAACACATGCTTCCCTAATCTGTCAATTGCCCGGAACTCCTTGTTGGGTGGATGGACAGTTTGGTTCTCTTCTGCCATATCCTTCTTAGTTGCAGGTGCTATCACTATAGCATCTACTGGAAGACCTTGTGACCAATGTGGGTGCTCAGCTGAGGGTGATAATATTTTATCTGGTCTCCTTGGTATCACTTCCAGGGTGTCAGGAGCCTTTCATGCGTGCTGGATGATGATCTGGACGAGCTCATTGGCAGGTGGGATGACCCAGGAGGTAGGGGGCTGGGCACAAAAATCCTGTAGGAATATGGATTCCTCAGAGGAAGGATTAGAGGACTTCCAGTCTCCCCTCTGTCTAAGGATCTCGAGGATGTCACCAAAGGACACCTCATCAAAGGGTGACAGTGGGGACCCTTCCCTGTCATCAAAATCCATATCTTCAGTCAATGACTCCTCAGTGGAATCCATGTGCTTCCTCTTGCATGATGCTTTGCAGGGTATTTCCTCAGTGGGAGGTTCTGGGGAAGACTGCAAAGAGGGGGTCTCCTGAGGAGGAGAAACCTGAGGCCCTTATGCCCGGTGTCTGGTGGTTGAGGCTTGTGACAGTTGCAGCACAGAGAGGGAGAGGACTCCGACAAGTGGGATTTGCCATGGAGGCAAGTGCCCTCTCCATGGCCAGGAAGGCTGGCCTGCCCAAGGAGGGATGGGAGCCTGGAACTGAGCACAACAACCTCGTAACTGGGGTCATACCCTGCCTCCACGAGCTCACCCCAAGACCAGGAGTCTCAAGAGGACTGTGAACCATAAGAGAGAGAGAGGATCCCTGGAGGGTGCCATAGAAAAAATTGGCATGGAGCCAGGAATGCCCTCTCCCACAGCACAGTCACTGGCCTGAGAACAGCCCAATGCCCAGTGCACTGAGGGCCACAAGGATGACTCCGGTGTCAAAGTGAGATCCACTATTGGAATGGGAGGAAGGGAAGCTGCTGTCGGAGTAATAGGCTTTGAAACTTGAGTAGAAGTCAAAGGAGGAGTGTACATTGGGGTTTGATGAGATATACAATCACCTGAAGGAGGGTGACAGGTGAGAGAGACCTCTGGCCACAAGCAACTGGTCAAAAGGCCGCAACACATCTTGTTCAGAGAGACTCTTGATTGACCTCATGGAGAAAGCTGATGGCAATTCTTGCCTTTCTAGAAAGGGACTATATTGACTGCCAGCAAATGGATCCAATGAAGGAGAATACTTGGTCCTTGCTAATTTAATAGGTGAAGAGCCCGGAACTGAGAACATATGCACCAAAGAAAACGGTGTGGAAGTAGTTTGCGCCGACGACGTCAGTGCCATAGTAGTTGAAGGTGTCTGCACCGCAAAGGCAAAAGTCTTTCCCGATGGGTATGGTTCTGTCGAGGAAAGTGTCTGCACCGGTAATAAGGACAGTGCCGAGAAGGACTGCACTGAAGCACATGTTGGTGCCAAAAATGTCTATGCCATGGAGTACAGAAGAGTCATACTTGGAGCCGAAGGGGATTGTACCAATAGTGCCGAAGGGGACTGTACCTGTTTGGACGGTGCCAGTAAGGGCTGCAACAGGCCTGTTGGAGCCATAGTTGTCTGCAGTGGGACCTCCGGTGCCGGTATCGATAAGGAAGACATGGCTGAAGCCAGAATCATTTGGGGTGGTGCCAAGCCAGGAGCCGACAGGGTCACAGGTGGCAGCGCCAAAGTAGTAATCAATTTCACCTTCTTATGAGTCGACTCCCTATGGTCTCCAGAGGGAGAAGACGGGAGCGACTTTGATGATGAAGAGAAAGAACGTTTCTTATGGGGTTTAGCAGGAGGGGGGTGAGCCCTCCGACCCAGAAATAGCCTCAGAGAAAGGAGACTTGAGGAGACCTTTCAAAATAACTTATTCTTCCTCTCGTTGAGAGTCCTGGTAGAAAAAGTTTTACAAATCCCACACAGGGGATCCACAGTAAGGTGGGAGACATTCAGATAGTAGACACATAAGTCATGGCCATTGGAAAGTGGCAACTTACGGCCGCAGTCCTTACACTGCTTGAAACCAATGCTACTTTTCTTATCCGACATAATGATGTGGAGAAGAAGAACAATACCAAAAGGAACAGAAAGGAAGGATTACCAACGATGGTAATGAAGAATTACCTCAAAGGTAAGAAAAAGGGTAATAAAAGGGAAAAGACTAAAGGGAGCACGTCTAAAGTATACGATAGGGTAGGAAAATATTAGTATAAACAACTGAAAATATTTAAAGTAAGAACAATGTATAAAACATCCAAAATAATTTTTTTATTTGTTGTGTTTAAAGCACTATTCTCTTTTATTTCTTTGGTAACAATGTATAAAACTTTCAAAAATTAGACTCTTAGGTAAGAGAGTGGTTTGACACGGCTGTACAACAATGTGGCAAACAAGATCTGAGGTAACAGGGAGCAGAGCATTCTGGGTAGGACCTTAGCTCGAGCGTTTTTGGCTGACGTGAGCTTGATATTGGCTGGCTCGGTTCCGAGGACGGAACCGATAACCCATCAGTAAGGAATGAATGAAGATTAACAACATCAGATTAACTTTTTGTACAATAAAATATGGAACTGTGACCAAATTATGGGGGAACTGAAGAGATGGCTATGGAAAAAGGGATGGGAAAAAGACATTGTTTACAATGTGATATAAATCAGTAATTTATTGTCTTATTTTTCTATTTCTGTAATTATTAACTTTCAGCTTTGTATGGGTAATGGTTTCTATATGTTGTTATTTCCATGTGATGCCCAGTGCCACACAGCTGCCAGAGTTTGAACAATTCTAAGACGGACGAGTAAACACTGCTGGAGAAATTTTGGAGAAAGAATCACAGCTAGATGAAATATTTCTTTTCAAAAGTTGGGAGAGTGAAGATTTGGATACAGAGATATTGGAGAACTTAAGGAAAGAGAACCAAAATGAATATGAAGAGGTGACTTATTTCTCACAATCTGCAAAAAGCATATGACAAAGAAAATATATGGTAATAGATGTAGGGACAAAGGGTGGGAAGTGTGAGTCATATTGCATATGTATAATGGAAAATTACAACATACTTCAAATAATATAAAAGTAAACGGAAAAGGTGCAAATGTTAGGTATTCAGGCCAACCAAAGGTTTGCTTTTATTGTGGGGATGAAACAAATTTGGTTCAGGGGTGTGCAAAAAGAATATATGGGCAATATGGGGCATTCTTTTTTTAGGAAATATAAATCTGTTCATTTTGATTTGATTGTCCCATGCTGGAAAAAGAATAGGTATATAAGAAAAAAACTTAGAGGAAGGAAAGACAATATGTAGAGAACAATATTCAGGAAGAAAGTGAAATGGCTGATACACGTGAGGAAGAAAAAGAAAGAAATATAATTGAGCAAAGGGAAAAGACCAATGGTAGAAGAAATAATGAGATTCAGACAAACAGAAAATGAGGAAGCTGGGTTGGCAAGTGAAGAGAAAGATGGTCACTCAAAAAAGGGGAAGAAGGAGCAGAAAGAAGTTAAATGTATTTGGGGAGAGTGCAAAGGGAGAAAAAACATGGAGGAAAATGCAAAAAAGAGAAAGTTTCAATTTAGGTATCTTGGGACTAAACGTGAACAGTATAAGAAATGAAGTGAGAGCTTTAATGATGCAAAAAAGGTGGATGTTTTATGTTTGCTGGACACGAGATGTGTTAAAAGAGAAAAACTCAAACTGTATGAAAAAAGTTATGGTCAGTGGGATATGACATGTTCTGGGTTTGGGGTGTTAATAAGATAATATGATGTGAAATACTAGATGAAACAATTGGGATTCTATGAAGGGTGATATCTAATGAGGAAAAATGAAAACTGTGTGAGGCTAATAGTAATGTATATATACAGATGTTATAAAGAAGACATATTTTTGAAGAATTAAAATATGCACGATAGTAAACGTCAGTTGAAATAATTGGGGACTTTTTCTTTTTCTAGTCTTACTTTACAACTAAAATGAGACATGATGTAAACGTGATCAAAGAAATGATGCAATATGGAACAGGAAAAAGAAGAGATTTTTTAAAGGGGAGACAAGATATTTTATATATTAAGGTTATATAATGTAGAAAGTGCCAGGTGGGGTAAAAGTAGATTTTTCAAATCATAGGGCAATATGGGCTATGTTGGGAGAATAAAAGAAATAATAAAAGAAGGAAAAGGAATAAAATTATTAATAGGGGATGTATGTAAAAAGAAATTCATAAAGACAGAAAGGAGACTATAGAAAAAACAAACCAAGTAGAAACTTCTCATAGGTTCATAGGTTGGTACTAGGCTATCAGCCCTAGGGCCTATACAAGCCTAGCCATAACAGTTCCCTGGATATTTCTTCCCACAATATTTACTTCCCTGGACCCCTGTCTAGCAGGGCGACTGACGTGATCCCTGGGGTGAATTTCCTATGTCCCATCCAGTTGTCAAGGTTCCTTTTGAAGAGGGCCAAGGAGGTGCTGTGCTTGACATGTATGGGCAGTCTATTCCAGAGTATGGGGAGTCTCTGGGTCAGGAACCTACCCTCCAGCATGTTTTGTTCATTGTGATGACAAGGTTTAGATCCCTGGAGCGTGTGGCTCTGAGGGATTGGGATTTCTTTAAGTGAAGCATGTCCAACAGCTCAGGGTTTGACATGGCCTCCTTGTATGTTAAGCAGAGATCACTTCTGAGTAAACGATATGCAACACAGTGTAGCTGGAGTTTTTTTAGCCGGTCAGCATAAGGCATCTGCTTTAGGCCAGATTATATCACCCCAGATGGGACTTGAACCACAATACCTGGCTTAGAAGGCGAATGCCTTATTCATTAGGCCTTCGCTCAATGTGGAAGGTGTGAAGTTCACTCCTTGAAATATATTATACACATAGTTAAATAATAAAAATCGAACTTTAAAATATGTACTACAAAATAATAAAATAGTAGGTAGTCCACAGTTGAGTTAAAAATGGAATATCTTTTATTGAAACACACAAACAAGTGATCCTAGTTGAGTATAATGAAAAACATTAAAGACCTTCATTATTTATTTATCAAATCAGGTTATTTGGCACAAGAGAGTGGTTACAGAGGGTGATTCTATTAAGAGCAATAAAAGCAATAAACTCATTCCTTTAACCAAGTCCCCCTTCCCCCTTAACACCATAGTGTAAACTGAGACTGTACTACCTTAGAAATTAAACTAAAAAGCTAGAGACAAAGTATCAAAGTCGAAGTCAAAGTAAACTTTATTGTCATTCAGAAATCACACAAGTGCAAAAACTGAACAAAATTCCCTGTCTCCGGACTCAATGTGCAGACAACATAGAGACTATTTTCACAGACATTTACGCATATAACACCTAGCTATTACATCACGGACATGCAGGTAGACAGACTAATATTGCACATAATAAGAAACACATTTTAACACTTTTCACAGTGAACACTTACTTGCATGAGACTTTAGTATTACACAGGTACTTGGTTAAGACATTATATTGATCCTTGCACAGAAAGAGACATCTTAGTGTTGCACTGTGAACATTAGACTATTGCACTATGGACTTTAGAGTATTACACTATGGTTAATTTACAAATTTTCAACATGTATTACACTGAGAGAAGAGATATTTTACTGGATTGCTACTGTCCTAGATGGCCTATAAGTTACAGTAATTTTATATATAAAATATATAATATAAGAACAGCTTATTAAGGCTAACCTACTAATACACACATTATTAGTTAAGAAACCAACTCACTAACAAAAAAATCTACCACTAGACATCTATCATAATAAATATTAGTAACTTATAAACTGAAACACTTTTAACAGAGATCACTTTCATACCAAATAAATACTTTATCAGGTTCGTGTGTAAAAACAAATCATAATATTAATGAATGTGTATAAATCTACAAGTGAACACAAGTAGTGTTATGGGACAAGACCAATTTATTAAAATGTATATTAATTTCAGTTTATTAATGATGCTATAATATAATTGTTAAAAAGCAAATATAATTTGTATGCAGGGCTGGGAAAAATACAGCTTCATAAGCTACAGTATTGCTGTCTTTTAAGCTGCATTCTTTTAGTATGTAATAAGAGAGAACAGTACGTGTTGCATGAAGTGAGGTATGTAGTTATTATAGAAAGGAATTTGTTAGCCTGACTCCTCCATTCTATGAGTGTGTTGTTACTAGAGCAGGTTTGAAACATCCAAGATCAGAAACAAGACCCTTTGGAAGCAGGTGAATCATGTATAGAAAGGTGTTCACATAAAGTCTAAGGCAAAAATCACGAGGGATGAGGACATTTGCAAAGTTTTCTATAGGACACAGTCATTATAACGTCATGAAACTGCACAAGCAGTTTGATAAGAAAATATATAAAATTTCAGTTTTTGTATGTAAAGTGAGAATGCTTCATTAAGAATTATGAAGACTAACTCCCAGCGCTGTATGGTTAAAATTTCTGTTTGCACATCCTGAAGTGTTGCTCCTGACTAGAGGCATATAAGGTAAATTCTTAATGTTATTTATTTATGACTTTAACAATTTGGTGCCATTCTCTAGATCTGGACTTTGGTATTGCTGCAGGGCAGTTCTGGAATAGGGCCCATCACAGATTTTCTGTGAATTCCACACTGCTTTGTATGGAATAGTCAGAGACTCAGATGTGCAGCTATTCAGGGTGTGCAAACAGACTAGCCTTGGCAGGGAAATTGTTTTGTAAGGGAAAAGGGTTGGTTTGTGTTTTTCTTTCTTTCTCTTTTTTAGACAATTTTAGCAAAATTTAGAATAAGTGCATAACTGTGTTTGTAGAATAAGTGCATGACTGTGTTTTTGTTTGACTGAGTGGTTGTAAGATATACAAGTAATAGTGGGAGGACCCCACAGTAAATGAGTATGGTAAATGTATGTGCACATACAGTAAAGGACAAATGAACACAAGGAGGCGCCTTGTGCCGAGGGCGGTACCCTCAGGATTGAAAGGTAAGAAGTATGAGAGATGTTTTTATTCTATCAATGTATGAATGTATGAGAGAAAGAAAAGAAAAAGTTAAAAGCTAAAAGTAAAGTTAAAACGGGTTCATGAGCCCATCGCATGATTGGGACGTAGACTGTAAAGTTAAAACAAGTTCATGAGCCCACCGCATGATTGGGACGTAGACTGTAAAGTTAAAACAAGTTCATGAGCCCACCGCATGATTGGGACGTAGACTATACAACAAGTTCATGAGCCCATAGCATGGTTGGGACGTAGACTATATACTGTTAAAAGAAATTCATGAGCCTACCACATGATAGGACGTAGAGGTATGCATTGTTAAAATAAATTCATGAGCCCAAAAGCACGCTGGGACTTAACAGTGTAATTGTGTGAAAGTACCCTCAGGGGAGTTCAAAAGAGTGGTTAGTTCTGGAAACAGTACTTATCCGCCCCATTATCCCGACCGCAATGCTGGAGCTGTAACTTTTGAGCTAGCGCAGGGACAAAAGTAAGGGGGTGCTGTAGGAAAAGGCTGATTGAAACCTCTCCTCTGTTGCTGCACACTAACCGACTTCCTACCTTTCCCTCCCTGTATGGTGTGTGCATTACTACAGTCATTTTCTGTCTTCGGAATTGCCATGATCCAGGAGTTGTAAGCTAAGCCTAACATTTTTATTACTGATTTATAAAATAAGAAGAAAGGGAGCAAAGATAAGCAAGCAAGATCAAATCCCTGAAAAGGGAACACCTGCATATTTTATGTATTTTAAGTATGGGAAGGAAAGTTGTAAATATTTGCATGACTGGTTTCAACTTACTACGAATTGTGCTGGTGGGGTATTTCCATTAAATGGAACTTATGATAAGACTAAATTGCTGACATCGAAAGGTATTTTTGAAGAAAAGAAAAGCAAAGTAAGTGGGGAACAAATGATAGCATTTTATTCTTGGTACAGTGAAGCACCTAACAGGGAAAAGGACTCAGCATTAAGAGGGTTGCAAGATGTTAATAAGAAACTGTTGCAACAAGTAAAAGAGGTTAAAAAGGCAGTACAGACCAATAAAAAGGGATCCCTTTATCCTGTTTTAGCAAGTTTGGAAGAAACTGAGGATGGCCAAAAAGCAAAAACTTCTGAAGAGGATGGTAATCCTCTAGTAGCTACTGCACCCCCACCCCCATATGCACCAGTACGGGTATCTCCTGTACAAGACTCTGTTTCTCAGACTCCTACCTTTCAGTCTACTGTCCATTGGACACCCAGTTCCCGTGATACTGGTACATCTCAGACTGGTTCCCCTGTTCAATCTTCATCGTTTGAACAGGCATCTGCATTCGAGGGGGTTCTTCTTCCTATCCTGCTCAGATAGCTTCTACTTCCCCAACAGGGGCATTAGTATTTGACACTCCTGTATCTCACCATACATGCTCACATGACAGGGTACAACAAGAGATTACAACTTCTGGAGGGGATCTATTGGCACCTCTCAGGGGAAATTTTGGGGGCTAACAATAGGGAACGTGTTCATCGTCCTTGGACCCCTGCTGATCTGCATACTATGTCTAAAAAATTTCCAAATATTAGAGAAGATCCATTAAAATTCAAAGAAGAATTAAAAACTATAATAGAATGTTACAATCCTACTTTGACAGATTTAAATCAGCTGCTGAGGGTGGTTACTTCAGATGAAATAAGAAAGCAGTTACTGGAAAAGGCTGAAATAACAGATTTCGCTCTCACAGGGAATGCATTAACAGATAAATGAACAGTATTGTTAAACAAGATTACAGATGTGTCAAATTAGGACTGACTGGTCTAAAATACAGGCATGTAAACAAAATAAAGGGGAAGCCCCTGCAGACTATTTGAGTCACCTTAAAACAGTATTTGCTAGACATTCAGGAATGCAAAACAGAAGAGCAAGCTAAGCAAACTATTGCAGCAGCCTTTGTGCAGGGTCTGCAAGCCCATGTACAAAATCAAATAAAGCAGGTGATCATAGACTGGCAAGAGAAGGACTTAGAGTCTTTATTAAGCGCTGCAAATCATTGTACAGAGTATCAGGAAAAACAAAGGAAGAATACTGAGGATAAGCTGTTAACTTTACAAATCAGGCAGCTGGAAAACCCAAGGGGTCGAGGTAGAAGCAGGGGAAGGGGTAGAGGAATTGCTAGAGGATTTAGCAAAAGTGCTGGTTGAGGGGAACAAGGTGCAGCTGGTTGGCAACAATGAGCTGGCAGCGCCCTTTCAGCTTCATCTAATACATCTTACTTTAATTGTGAAGAATCGGGACATTGGAGAGGGGAGTGCCCACACAGGCAAATGCAAAGAGTCCGAGACACTTGGACTGAGTGGCAACCAAATTATAATAATGCAGTTTTTCCTCCACCACCTCCTCAGAATGGAAGGAGTCAAGAAGCTCCATAATACAGAAGTGAATCTTAACCCTCTACTGCCAATAGATCAAAATGGCCCTACATTAAGATGAAAATAAATTCAAAGAAAACCCCATTTCTGGTGGACACTGGAGCTACTAGGTCAGTACTAAAAATTACTTCAAATAGTCAAATGCCAGTGTCAGAAAATAAAGTAAAGGCAGTTGGAGTAACAAATACTAGATTACGTATCCTATTTCAGAATCCATCCTCATTTCTTTAGGTCCGATTGAAGAAAAGCATTCTTTTCTTCTGAGTACTACTGCACCAGTAAACCTACTAGGAAGAAATTTGTTATGTAAGCTGGGTTGTACTATTTATTGTACCCCAGAAGGGGTGTATCTAAATATTCCAACAGACTCAGAGGGAGAAGTATTGGCAGTTTTAGCAGAAGCTGAAGAGCAGCCTGCTGGAAGCATACAGACAGATGGAGAGTTACTACAGCAGGTACCTGCCAACTTGTGGGCTAAGCATGCAAATGAAGTAGGTATACTGAAATCAGCAGAACCAGTAAAAATAAAATTAAATCCATCAAAACCTCTCCCCAGAGGTCCACAATATCCACTAAAGCCAGAAGCAGAGCAGGGAATCAAACCTGTAATTCAGTCTCTAATGCATCAAGGAATAATAATACTAGCTAAAAGCCCTTGTAATACTCCTATTTTTCCAGTGAAAAGGCCAGGGAAGGATACTTATAGATTTGTACAAGATTTAAGGGCTGTAAATAATGCAGTATTGCCTACTTTTCCTGTTGTTCCAAATCCAGCAACAATAATGAGTTGCATACCACCTACGACTAGTTACTTTTCTGTGATAGATTTATGTTCAGCATTCTTTTCTATACATATTCACCCTGTCAGTTTCTGTTTGCTTTCACTTATCAGGGACAGCAATATACCTGGACATGGTTGCCACAAGAATATACTCAATCTCCTTCATTATTTTCTCAAATTCTAAAAAAGGATTTGGAGAATGTGACATTTCTGTGTGGGTCTGTGTTAGTACAATATGTAGATGATTTACTAATAGCATCAAATTCCTTTCAGCAATGTCAGCAGGATACCTTGCAACTTCTGACTATCCTTGCAGAAAAGGGACACCAAGTGTCTAGAGAAAAACTACAATTGTGGTCATCTCAGGTACGTTATCTTGGTAATTTAATATCCCAGGGTAGCAGGCAAGTGTTACCATCTTGTATTGATGCAACATCTAAGGCCCCATGTCCGACTACTCAGAAACAGCTTAGATCTTTCCTAGGTATGACAGGATACTGTAGACAGTGGATTCCTAACTACGCAGAAATTGCCAAACCTTTGACAAATATTTTAAAGCAGGATACACCAGAGCCTCTCCTTTGGAATAGTGAAGAGGAAAATTCATTTCAGAACTTGAAGCAAGCTTTAGCTACTGCAACAGCTTTAGAGTTACCAGACTATGGTAAGATTTTTATTTTATTTTGTCATGAAAGAAATAGAGTCGCACAAGGAGTGCTTGCACAGAAACACGGGGACAGCTATCGTCCATTAGCTTATTATAGCACGGCACTTGATTCTGTTGCAAAAGGTTTCCCACTCTAAGGGCAGTTGCCGCTGCTGTCATTCTAGTTAATCTGGCACAATCGCTAGTGCTTGGGCATGATCTCACAGTAGCTTTCCCTCATTCTGTATCATCTCTTTTGCTTAAAATGAAAACTCAACCACTCTTGACTGAACGTCTAACCAGATATGAACTTACACTTCTTTCTGATACATCTATTTCTCTGATCCGCTGTCCTGTTCTAAATCCTGCATCTCTGTTGCCTACTGCTGAGGATGGTGAAGGCATGATTATGTGTGTGCAAGCAACTATTTGCTTTCTCCTAGGGAGGACTTAAAGGACACTCCTATACCCAATGCTGACATGCATCTGTTTGTGGATGGTTCCTGTGGAAGACAGGAAAGTTAATCTTGGGAATAGCAGTCTGCACCGAGGAAACAATATTGCTGCAACAAAGATGAGAGGGGGTTTACTCTGCTCAAATAGCTGAGCTAGTGGCTTTGCAAAAAGCCTATGAGTTAGCCAAAGACAAGGTGGCCAATATTTTTACAGACAGCTGTTATGCTTTTGGGGTGGTACATGATTTTGGGCAACTTTGGAGAGAGAGAGGGTTTTTAACCTCTTCAGGAAATCAAATTAAAAAGTCAGGGTACATAAAATCATTGTTAGATTCACTTCTGTTACCTAAAAAGCTGTCTGTAATGAAATGTTGTGCACATCAAAAGGGTCAGAATGTTGTTACCAGAGGTAATAATTTGGCAGACCAAGCTGCTAAACAAGCAGTAACATGGTTACAAAAGGTAACAATTTGGCAGACCAAGCTGCTAAACAAGCAGTAGTAAATTGTTATAAACATCTTTGTATGCTGACAGCTACAAACTACAATGGTAATGATGTGTTTGATTTTGCAAAATTGTCAGCCTTTCAAGCTGAAGTATCACAGGGAGAAGTTCTGAGGGTGGCTTAAAGATGGATGTAGAAAATCCTCTGATGGCATATGGCGACATCCAGATGGCCGACTGGTGGCGCCTGCCTCTTTGCTACCTTACCTAGTAAGGGCATGTCATCTATCGGCCCATACAGGTAAGATAGCTTTATTTAATCAAATTATCCAAAGTTGGTATGCCCCTCATGTCTCCTCTTTGATGCTTCAGTATGTACAAAATTGTAGTATTTGTTTGGAATATAACATAAGCAAACATGCCAACAGCAAATCTGCATGTTTACCTCCACCCTGGGGACCTTTTGTTAATATACAACTGGATTTTATCCAGATGCCTAAGACTAATAATTTACAATTTATTTTGGTGGTAGTGTGTATGTTCTCAGCGTGGGTGGACGCTTACCCATGTCCCAAAGCTGATGCAGTCACAGTTATTAAAAAATTGTTATCTGATTGTATACCGAGATTCGGTATACCCAGCATTGTTAACAGTGACCAGGGAACTCATTTTAATAATAATCTGTTTAAAGAGTTATGTAAAGCTTTTAATACTAAGTTGTCTTCACTGTCCCAACCATTCCCAGTCATCTGGATTAGTGGAAAGGGTAAACAGGATCCTTAAAAATAAAATTTCGAAGATTTGTGCTGAAGCCCACTTAAAGTGGCCTGAAGCCCTTCCCTTAGCATTAATGATTATGAGGGCCTCACTGAATGCCACCAGGAAATTGAGTCCGTATGAGATATTAATGGGGAGACCCATGGCCCTTCCAGCTACCCCTCCAGTGGGAAATGCCGATTTAACTTTGTCAGATGATGCTATGATTTCTTATTGTAGGAGACTCCTCAAAATTTTGCAGCAATATCATCGAACATTAAAAGCAGCATTAACAAAGCCTCCTGACCAACCCTGTCATCAACTACAACCGGATGATTGGGTGTATGTGAAAGCTTTTCAGATGAAAAACTGCCTGAGCCTGAGGTGGAAGGGACCTTTCCAGGTCCTCCTCACCACTCTAAATGCAGTTCGCTGTGCAGGACTACCAACGTGGATCCATTTGTCTCATTGCAAGAAGACCTGTTGTGTAGAGACCCCAGACAAATCATCACAGCCAACAGAGGGAGATCGAGGTGTGACAGATAAATCATCTGCCCAGTAAGAAGGTCAACTTCAGTAGCAGTCCATGATGAATCCAGTGACAACAGGTACTTTTGCTTTGTTTCTGCTGCTGTTCCCATCTATAAACTGGTTGAGAGAAAACAGTTTCTTGCTGGTCCTTCGGCAATAAGCCAAAAATCTAAACAAAACAAACTGCTGGATATGTTCACATATACCTCATCATTCCAAGGCAGGGATTCCCATGATTCCCATCCCTGCATCACAGGTGTCATTTGAAAAGGACCTTAATGACATCAGCTTAACCTGGCGTAATGTAACTGATTTTTCAAGGGTTGTGTTTCTTCAACTTGCAACCACACAACATGGTGACACATGTTATGCCAGAAATAGGAACTGTACCAGTAGGGAAAAGCAAATGTAATGACACCAGGCATGAAAGTTTGTTAAACTCTTTGCACTTAAAAAGCTGTGACTGGGGGCGTGGCATGGGCATGATAAGTGACGGTTACTACATCTGTGGAAATCGTGCCTATCCCTGGTTGCCTACAGACTGGTCTGGATGTTGCTTTGTAGGCTATATTACTGCTGCTATTCAACATTTCGAACACCCACCAGACTGAGAAATAAGCGAGCAATCCATTGGACTGAGCAAGTATTTTCAATTTTTAATCCTGGGTATGGAGTGCAAAGGACAATGCTTGAAATCACCATACTTGCCCAAATTCTACAGGAGGTGGCCAACGAAACTTCACATCACATCAGGATGGCAAATCGAGAAATGACTGAAATGCGAACTGTGGTGTTACAGAATCGAATGGCACTTGATATAATGCTTGCCGCAAAAGGAGGGGGGGGTCATGTGCTCTCATAGGGAGCCGTTGCCGTTCATACATTAGTGACTATCATGATGAGCAGGAAAAACTGGAAAACTTCATGAAACAAAGGGCCAAAGAGTTGGACAGCACATCCAAAAATTGGACACTTTCTGGATAGTTAGGCAGTATTTTTGGTAACCTGTTAACTAGCATAATCCAGGGTATTGTCATTGTACATTTTATTGTATTGGTAATCATTTTAGCATTTTCTATTCTAAAGACTGTGATTACAAGATGTTTAACCTCACCTGCATATGAAATGCCACTGCATGCACAAATCAATGACAGTTCCATTTTGAAAGAAAATGATGATGACTACTATGATGCCGAGGTGTATTTTATCAAGTTAAGAAAAAAAAAAAAAAAATAGATTCCAAGATGGCTGCCGACTAGACTAGCTCACTGTGCTCCTCACTGTTATATAACAACCGGCTACTTTTTTACAACTTTTAAGTGATATTTTTCCTCAGTTTTTTTTATAAAAGTTCCTCTGAGACTATTCCTGCGTACTAGGATTATTTATTTTTCGGAAATATTCAGCTTTTGAATAATTTTACCTCAGAACAATTTTGACTTCAACAGATTGTGGACACGTGCACCTTGGAAGTTCATCTCAGAATCAGATATCCTGTCTTCACACCTCTACTCTGGGCATGGCTGGCAACTCTGACACCATGGAGACGCAGACAACCAAGGCCACATTTTCCTCTATGCTTTCACCAGAGAAGGATACTAGTTCTAAAAGACTAAGAACCACTAAACAATCTTCTGAGAACACTAAAGTAAGTACTAAAGACAAAAGTGACTCTAATTTCCATTTAGATGAATTAAAGATGGCATTACAACCTATTCAAAGTGCTATACAAACTTTTTCTGAACAATTCACTGATTTTGGTAAAACTTTAAAACAGATAAGTGAAAGAATGGACATTATTGAAAGCAAAAATATAGCCTTAGAAATAAGAGCAGACTCAGTTGAACGTGATCTAAAATTTAAAGATAAGCTTATTACAGAAATTCAAGCTAAATTACTGGACTTAGAAGCTAGGAGCCGCAGAAATAATATTATAATTAGAGGATTACCAGAGTCTTATGAAAATCCAAATTTAATAGCAGTGTCTAAACAAATATTTGAGGCTTTACTAAACTGTGAGACAACTTCAAAAACTGTAATTATAGAAAGAGCGCACAGAGCCTTGCATGCCAGACAGGATTCCACTTCACCTCGGATTGTCTACACTAGATTACTCAATTTTCAAGATACTCATCAGATTTTAGAAGCAGCTAAAAGCAAAAAACAATTTGTCTGGAATAATCATAAATTGTCATTTTCTCAGGATTTACCTACACAAATAAAAATGAATAGACAAAAACTTTCACCATACTGTGCAGATCTCATAAAAAGAGGAATAAGGTTCCGTATGCGCTATCCTAACACTCTTTCTTTTAGTCACAATGACAGAAGATTTATGGTTACAGACCCTAAAGAAGCCAAAGACACTTTCCTAAAAGTATTCAGGTCTCTTCCTGAATCAGTTTCATAACAATACATCTCCTAACTAATGGTAATTGCTTTTACTATTTGGTCAATATACTTTCATTTATTAATAGGTTCTCTTAATATTTATGGAATGGAGACTGGATTTAATAATAGAAAAATCAAGCTAGTCTCATGATAGGTTTTATATGCTTTGTTTGGCATTTAGCGCTGTCACCAACACAGAATATTGGTATTTCCATAAACTTTAAGTTAACAGTTTGTGTGAGGAATAAGCATAAAATGTTTGTTAAGTGCTATTGCTTTTAATAACAATAGTGTTAAAAAACAGAATGGAGGGAATTTTCCAGGGTCTCGAGACAATACAGCGTTATCATACTATTCAGTTTTACTTCAATATTTGTCCGGAATATGCACGCACCCTTTCTAAAACTTCTTGGCTTCAGGATGACGTCAACCTCCTAAAATGAACAATGGACCTTTCCGTTTGTCAGCTACACGAGGTTAGTGGTAATATTTCAGCTGTGTGCTTCATGATCGTGCTGAGTTTGATATCAGGGATGGAATGCGACTCCTCACTTCAGGGTTGTCTTCAGGGTTTCCCGTAGTCGAAACCAACAGCATGCGTCAATTATTCTGTGTCTCCTTTTAATCCTAGCAGTTTCTTCACTCGCAATGGATCAACTAATAAAAGATATGTTAGAAGCCCGGCGTGATGGTGGATGGTTTGCCAAAGGCTCTGGTGGGTACCGACATATTTGCGGAAGTGATGATGCTTCGGATGCAGGAAAGGGACTTGAATGCTCGTTGCTTCTGTCAATAGGACTCTCTCTAAGCCGAGAGGTATTGATAATATCATAAAAATGACATGCTTTGTTGTTTTTTGAAAAGATGTTCTTTCAACATGAAGATTTGAGTAATAGACTTATGCTATTATACTGTAACTAGGAATGTTATTTTTTATGATGAGATAGACAGGTGGTTACAGTATATGGAGGGTTCTATGGTGATTTCTCTATTTTTATTATTAGTTTGGTTATTGAAATGTATTCATGCATTACTGTTTTTATGACTGAAAGCATTTTAGTTAATATGTTAAAACTTTATAAGTGTTAGTTTTTGCATGACTGTCAGAGGTAATAGGCAACCTCTTGTTAACATATTAGTACACATTTTATTTAAATTTTAAATGAAAGATTACTTAGGTTTTGGCTGTATATTGGCTTGATTTTATGGTCTCATGTATACCTTATGATAAAATGTTTTGTTTTATAAATCTTATGCATGACTAAAGGTGGGGGTGGTGTGGTCTTGTGTTGATGGTTGACTTTTCATTAGTTTTGATGATGACCTTATTATTACTAGTATCATTATATATTTGTGTCCTATAGTTTAGCTTACATGATAATTTAGATGTTTAGTTAGCATAATACCAATTAAATAGCATATAGTTATATAAATATTCTATTTCATATGGCAATATGTATATTCTATATTTATACTATTTTTATGCTGAATGGTTTGTGATGTGCTGTTATGCTGTTTCACATGTACTAAGGTTTACAATATGCATTGAGTTATTAGGTTTTATTAATTTTATTTTAGTCTCACTAATATTTTTCCAATACAATTTTGTTTTTATATTTTTTTATTATAATATTTGATAAACAATGTTAATTACTTCAATGCATTAATTTTCTGTCTTATAGGAGCTTGTGATTATACAATTGAATGGGGATTGAGTATGTCGGACATCTTGTGCTATGTTAGTTGTGTAAATATGTTTAGTTTTGTTAACATTGTTTTAGTCCTTTTCAGGACTTTACTTAAGGTTTCTTCTTGCATTATGAAGTTATTGGTAACCAAATTCATTAATCTTGTGCTGGCATTTTTTTATCTTCCTTTTATAGATGAGTTATGGTGGGTAGGCACTGGGGTAGGGAAGAAGGAAGTGTGTACTTTTAAAGTTAATACTATTCTGAAGTATATCTTACTTGAGAGTTATTGTTTTACCAAGACTGGATTAGATCTTCTTTTAGTTTGTATCATCTATTTACATGAAAATACACTAATTTCCTTCACGCATGCTATCAAACCTTTATTATATACATGACAAATTTATTAATAGTTGATTCCTGGAATATAAGAGGAATCCAAAATAAGGCCAAGAAATCTTCATTATTTCATCTGGTTTATAAATCACAAGCCAATATATGTTTTATACAAGAAACACATATTCCCAGAGATGATTGGGACAAAGATAAAAATAAAAAATGGATCAAAAAAATAATAGCTTCTGGGGACACTTCTAATTCTAGGGGGTTGGCTATTATTATTAAACAAAAATTTCAAGGGATTATTATTGATGAAAAACATGATAACGAGGGTAGATGGTGCCTTTTTACTGCCACCATACATAATCTTGATAAACCACTTCTGGTACTAAATTTATATGGTCCTTGTAGCCAACAACATTTTTTTATTCTGCAGATATATAATATACTCACTTCATACAAAGACCACTATGTTATAGTAGGGGGGGACTGGAATGCTGTAATAAACCCAGACATTGATCGCACTAGTTGTTCCACTTCTTATAATCAACAAGCATCTCTCACTCTCGAAGATTTAATTTTGGACTATAATCTCATTGACCCGTTACATCTTATAGAGTACTCAAATAAAAAAGATATATACACATATTACTCAAAATGTTATCGTTCATGGTCAAGATTAGATTTTTTTCTTATCTCTAATACTCTTTCAAAATGTTTTTTGGACTTTATTGTTGAACCCAGATTTCTCTCAGATCATTCTAGAATTTTACTAAAATTAAATATAACTTTTAAAGCTGATAATATATCCAAACAAAACAATTGGACAATGAATAACAACTTACACTTAAATAAAGATATTTGCAAATTGTGTACAGAAATAATTCAGGATATGGAAAACGAATTAGATTCAACAGATATTCCTTATGATATACAGTGGGCTGCTTGTAAGGCGAGGTTAAGAGGAATGTTTATTGGTAAGGCTGCATATCTTAAAAAGCAATTTAATAAGAAAGAAAGTTTTATTAAATTAAAAATTCAATCTCTTGAAAATCAATATAGATTAAACCCTGATCCTGCGTTTGAAAAGCAAATTATAGATTGTCAAAAAGAACTTATTTTACTTCATCAAAACAATCTCTTAATATTAGAGCAAAGATTATTAGTCACGTACTCTGAATGGGCTCAAGTACCTTCTAGAACCTTGGCTCGAATAATTAAAAAAAATTTTGATAGGCCTAAAATATCATCCTTACAATATAAAAACCAATTATATAACACGGACAAGGAAATTTTGCATTTATTTACACTACTTTATACAGAGCTATATTCTAAATCTTCCAAATCTAAGGTAAATAGCCATATAAACAGCTTTCTAAGCTCTTTAATATTCCCTATGTTAAATGTAAATCAACAAAGCTTTCTTTCAGCTCCTCTTACTCTCCAAGAGATTTCTGAGTCAACTGATAGACTTAAACCTGGCAAATCTCCTGGACCTGATGGTTTCACACTGGAATTCTTCAAACCCTTTAAATCAGTAATTGCTCCTTTTCTTCTCAAAGTATATAATTACATAAAAATTAATAACATTGCTGATCTTCATTGGAATATCTCAAAAACTATATTAATTTTGAAAAATAATAAAGATAAAACAGACCCTTGCAATTATAGGCCCATTTCATTAATCAATAGATTGAAGCAGGTTCTACCTTCAATAATATCCCCAGACCAAACAGGGTTTATGTCTCACAGACATGTATGGGACAATACCCTGACGTTGGAATCTATTATCCATCTTACAAAAAATGACAATAACCCAATGTATGCATTGATCCTTGATGCATCGAATGCTTTTGATAGAGTGTGTTGGGATTTTTTATTTCAAACCATGTCCTGTTTCAATTTTCCCATCTCTTTTATAAATTTAATAAAAACTTTATACAAAGAAACTTATACCAGACTTCACATTAA
The DNA here is from genome assembly GCF_019279795.1 of Protopterus annectens. Classification (NCBI taxonomy): domain Eukaryota; kingdom Metazoa; phylum Chordata; order Ceratodontiformes; family Protopteridae; genus Protopterus; species Protopterus annectens. The sequence goes on from NC_056726.1 coordinate 1,218,744,154, forward strand.
TGGTTCCACATCATCCCCTATAAAGATTACCAGAGGTACGAGACAGGGTTGTCCTTTGTCTCCTTTTCTTTTTAATCTATATTTAGAACCATTACTATTATATATATCTCAAAACACTTTTCATAGGATTCCTAGGATTTTCAATACTAAATTATTTTTCTCTGCTTTTGCTGATGATCTAGTCTTATATTTCCAAACTCCTATCACAGATCTTAATAAAATAACTAACTCTATTGAACGATTTTCTCTTGCTTCAAACTATCTCATAAATCCTCTGAAAACTCATATTCTTCCTTTAAATCATTTGGTACATAAATCTTACTTGTTTTCTGACTCCCGGTTTCAAATTACTTTTGGAGTGAAATATTTGGGTACCCATATGGAACATAATAACCATTCTTCATTTCAAAATAACTTGAATAAAGTTTGGATATCAATAATGTCTGATTTGCGTAGATGGAAACATCTGAATTTATCACATCTATCTAAAGCCGCAATAATCAAAATGAACATTCTTCCCAAATTTTTGTATCAATTCAATTCTTCAGATCAGATAATTCCCAAATCCTTTTTTGACAAAGTTAATAAAGAATTAGCTAATTTTTTGTGGTTTCCTAAATCTGTTAGGGTTTCTTACTCTAGATTATCAATTCTTAAAGATAGGGGTGGTTTGGGATTACCAAATTTTTATCTTTATTATTTAATTGTTTCAGCAAACAAGCTATGGTCCATTTATAAAATGAATAATATTCAACATATTCAGTCTCCGACTTGGGTTAAGTTATGGTATCAGTACATTTTATCTAAAAACATAAACCCTGTGGCCATTCCGTTCATTTCTATAGATATTCTGAACACTCTAAAAATCTCTAACTTCCTTAAACAAAAGATCAAAGCATTTCAGGAGTTATTAAAACTTATCAATCTTGATAAGATTTTTCATGTACTTCAACCACTTCACCTAAATCCCAACATAACATTAGATAATTCACCATTCAATCTAACAAATTATCCCCTTATAAAGTATATGAGTGTTTGGGATCTCTTGAAGTATAAAGACTTGACCCTGGCTAACCTACGTAACACTTTGAAAGTTAATTGTAAGTATACTATAATTTTACGGCAATTAAGAGGGGTGATTATGGTTAAGTGCGATCTCATAAAACCAACAGAGCAAGATCTTAAGAATCTAGACATGATAATTAGAACATTATCATCACCTGTGAAAATGTTATCAAACTCTTATAACTTATTAAATAAATTAATACAAGGCTCGTGCTGCCTTTTTTCAGATGGCTGGGTGAATCATAATTCTCAAATAACTGAGAATCAAAAACTCTTGGCCATTAGAAATACTCTGGAATATTCCCCATTTAAGAAATTGGTCTATACACAATCAATGATTAATAATAATGCTTATCATACTCCTTATAAACTGAATAAATTTAATGCTAGTAAATCTCCTTCTTGCACATGTTGTTCTTTTCCCCAAGCTGATCTTTTGCATATTCTTTGGTATTGCCATTTTTCCCATAAACTTTGGACTTCTTTGAAAGCAAGGTTAAAGAAAATGGGTTATCATAAATCCAGTTTGTCTTGGGAAATTGCTATACTTCATATACCTGTAGTACATCTTTCCAAAATGGATACTCATGTGCTGATATTTATTTGTTCTCTTATAAAACTTTACATTACCCAAAATTGGCTTGACCGTACTAAATTAAATTGGGATACTTTTAGAAAAATGGCTTACTTATACATTGCTGCTCAAAAAGCTATGATAAAGAGTCCAAAAAATTGGCTTTAAAAAACAAAGTATTAGAGAAGGTCCTGAGTATTATTGATAATTAATAGCTTCTAAAGTTTTTCTGGTCTTGGTACAAAACTTATAATCTATTTACTCTCATATGTTAATTTTTACTGATGTCTATAATTTTAATTTTTATCATTTGTTTCATGGTTACCTATTGTATATATTGTATATATTGATGTATGTTATTTCTCTTATCCTAAAGAGCTGCAATCTGCTTTCACAAGTTGTAAATCTTTATTCAACTCCTAGAAAGTCTTTATTTACAATGTTTGATGGTTGTTATGTTTTTTTTTTAATAAATCAATAAAAAGATTTTTGAGAAAAAAAAAGTTAAGAAAAATAAAAATATAATTATGTGGTATGACACTGATAGTGTCAGAGGGAGAAAACTGTTATGGGACAAGACCAGCTTATTAAAATGTATATTAATTTCAGTTTATTAATGATGCTATAATATGATTGTTAAAAAGCAAATATAACGTATGCAGGGCTGGGAAAAATACAGCTTCATAAGCTACAGTATTGCTGTCTTTTAAACTGCATTTATTTAGTATGTAATAAGAGAGAATAGTACGTGTTGCATGAAGTGAGGCATGTAGTTATTACAGAAAGGAATTTGTTAGCCTGACTCCTCCAGGCTAAGAGTGCATTGTTGCTAGAGCAGGTGTGAAACATCCAAGATCAGAAACAAGACCCTTTGGAAGCAGGTGAATCATGTATAGGAAGGTGTTCATGTGAAGTCTAAGGTGAAAATCACGAGAGATGAAGATTTGGCTAGGCTTGTATAGGCCCTAGGGCCAATAGCTTAGCACCTACCTATGAACCTATTTGCAAAGTTTTCTATAGGACACATTATAGCATCATGAAATTGAATGAGCAGTTTGATAAGAAAATGTATAAAATTACAGTTTTTGTATGTAAAGTGAGAATGCTTCATTAAGAATTATGAAGACTAACTCCCAGCGCTGTAAGAATAAAATTTGTTTGCACATCCTGAAGTGTTGTTCCTGACTAGAGGCATATAAGGTAAATTCTTAATGTTATTTATTTATGACTTTAACAGTAGGCTGAAAACCATAGCTATAATTGCTAAGGTGGAAATACAGTAAAAAATGTTAAAAATAAAGCATTAAGACCCTGGGGATCTGTTCAAGTGTGGCATCTAACTAAGAAAACACTTAGTTTAAATAAGTAAAAGTATCAGAAAACAGCAACAAATGCCAGTTATTTTCATTGTAAAATATTTACAATGTTTGATATTTGTTTACAACAATATTAGCATGTATAATATAAGCGTGCAATGTCAGCATTAATCAGTCCCATATCAGACTTTTAATAGTCTTTTAAACAGTGGGGCAGTTTTCTGAGTTATATTATGCTTTTTACAGCAAAATAATAATTTAGCCCCGTTTTTCTAAAACAGTTCAGTTTCAGGCAGCCACAGTAGTTCACATTTTTATAAAAGATTAGGGATGTCTCCTTCCAGTTCCAAAAGGTCCACACAATTAATAATTTTAAATTTAAAGCCAGTGTGTCTTTTGTGAAGGTGCAGGTGCAAAGCCAGTGCATCATTTTTACTTAGCTCTAATCTTGGAAACATGACCAGAAATCCTTCTTTTAAGCCTGTTGAGCATTTTCCCCACATAAAATGCTTCATATTCATTACATCTTGCCCTGTAAACCACCAGCACTGTAATCTCCTGTGTTGGTTTTAATCACTTTCTTCAAATAAGTGTAGAAAAACATGTCTCCCTCCTGTATGTTCTGACAAATAGCACAGTTAGATCCACACTTATTGGTGCATGTATCCAATGGTCTGGGCCTACCTTCAACCCAACTCCTGATGTTTCTAGCTTTTCTAAACACAAAGGAAGGAGCTTCTCCAAGGATTCCATCAGATAACAAGCTTTCAGTAACTGTGGTCCAAGTCTCTCTAATAATATTATAGCTGCTGTGATAGTCAACAGTAAAAGTCAAGATACAACTGTCTCTAGATTTGTTGTCCATAGATTTCTTTAAAACCCTTTTATAGGGACTGTTAAGTGTGGATGAATTAATATTTTTAGTGCAATTATAGGTTCCAGAATGCTTCTTAACATATTGCTTTCATATCCCCTCACCAAAAAAATATTTTCAAGATCATTTAGGCTCTTAAGGAAGGGTTCCATTTTTGTGGTGAGCCTGGCCACCCTGTAGACCTGGGACTTAATACTATATTTTGACCTGGTGGGATGGACACTCTTATTATGTAGCAGGATGTTTACTCTGGTAGGTTTTCTGTAAAGACCTGTGTCCATTTTACCTTGGTCCAAGTCTTTAGTAATCTGCATATCTAAGAAGACTGCTGAGGTGAGGCAACAAACACCTTTCCCCAGGTTGCCTAAATTCTTTAAAATCCCTAAGCCCCATAAAAATAGAGAAAACCTTCCATACAGTCCAGTGATTGCAAGCAGGGGGTCCCCTGACCAAAGTTACTGCAATCTACATGGATTTTTTTTTGTTACAACCTCTAGCTGAGAAGAACATTTCACACATAAAAGACTCTAATGATTTTTTTAAGGAAAATAAAAAAAAACATTACAATTGATGCTGATAGTATTTTATTAACAACATATGTTGAATCATTATATACTGTACTTCCACATAAGTATTGTATTGAAACAGTAATTGATTCATAGAGGAAAAACAGCAACGGTACACCAGTACAACATGAAAGAGCAGGCAAACTTTTAGATATGGTGCACAGCTACAATTTTTTTATGTTTAATAGAAATTACTATAAACAAAAGACTGGTATAACCATGGGGGCAGTTATGGCCCCTAGCCTAGCTAACATAGCCCTAGGCAAGTAGGAGGAGGATTATGTTTTAAACAATAGAGAATACATGCAGCATAACACAGACTATCTGCACTTTATTGATGGCATCTTTATTGTGTGGAAAGGAGACAGTGCTAAATTAGATCTTATTTCATCAACTATCTGAATCAAACCACCAGCTTCCTGCATTTCACCTCTTCCCACAGCCATAGGTAAGTATGGAGAGAGGTTCTGAAGTGGCCAGGATCTGAGACTGTTCTGATTGCTAATGGAAGAGCATTCCAATTCTTGGATAAAGAGCAAGAGAAGAGCAGTAGGCTGGGTGGCAGGTTTGGTTTGTGGACCTGAAGATGTTGCTGATTCTCAGATCTAAGGAGCCTATTTGGGAGATAGAAGGTGAAGATAGAACTAAGGGTGGGACAGCCAGAAGGTTTAAAGATAAGTTTGTGAGCAGTAGTAAGTTGCAGATAGTTGAGATACTTTGGTAGTTCCAGCCATTTTAGTGAGTGAAAAGCAGTACAGTAATGGCAGAAGTTTTTGGAGTTTGTTGCAAATTTTGCAATTTTATTATAACATGACTTCAGCTTCACTTTTAGTGAGCTTTGCAGGTTGGTAAGTAAGTAGGAACCATACATTAGGGAATGGAGCAGATAAGTGGTGGTAAGGGTTTGCTTGGTGGAGGGGCTAAGGAACTGTTTCTGCCTACTGAGCATTCCAAGTTTCTGATATGTTTTTTGGATGCTTTGTTGCAGGTGAATATCAAATTTTAGGTGTTCATCTATGGTCACTCCTAGAGGTTTTGTGCGACTGACAACTTCTATTAGAGTTTTACTTTGGGAGTAGATATTGAACATGGCTTTGTCCAACAGGGCTGTCTTTTTTTTTTGGGGGGGGGGGGTGAAAAGCATGATCTTGGATTTATTTGGGTTGAAGGCTAGGTGTTTTTTAAACACCAAGGATTCAGTGTTGGAGAAGGCTGTTTGGGTTTTGAGAAGGTGTTTGGGCATAGTGTCAGCTATGCAGATGATGGTCAAGTCATCTGCATACTGAACAAGGGTTGCATTGGACATAGGCGTGTGGAAAGAGGTAATGAAAATATTGAATAGGAGGGGACCAACAGAGGTGTTTAGATAAGAAAAGGTAGATTTTTGCCATTTGACAGCCTGTTGCCTATCATTTAGATAGCTGGAGAACCAGATGAGAGTGGTGGGGGAAAGTATAAAGTTAGAGAGTTCTGACAGAAGCAGAGGGTGGGAAACTGTATCAGATGCCTCTGAAAGATATAAGAATATGGTAATATTTTCCCATTGTCATGAGCTCTGTTAGCAATATCCAGGAAAGAAATAAGGGCAGTTGTAGTGCTGTGTCCAGGTCTGAACCCATGTTGTATAGGAGACAGGAGTTGGTTATGAAGAAGATAAGGCATAAACTGTAATTGAATGCACTTTTCTAGGATATTAGATATAGGGAATAGGATAGTGATAGGTAGAAAGTTGGAGATATCATTGTTTTTGTCCCTTTTGTGAAGAGGAAGAATGTAGGCTTTCTTCCATAATTTGGGTACATAAGATTCTTGAATGGATCTGTTGATTAAGATACTTAGAGGGAATGCACTGGCTTTGGCAGCAATCTTTAGAAATATTGGGGGTAATTTGCCAGGAACATTAGAGCAGGGTTTGAGCTTAAGGAGTAATCTTTTAATAGTTGTGGTAGCAATGGGTTTGATAGAGAATTTAAGTGTAGTATGGGGATTGGGTTCGGGAGGGGTGCTATGTTTGTGGAGATGGGGAAAGCGTGTGAGGTGTTTGGTGGATTAATGTCACTTATGCTGTTTCTGCCAAGAGAAAAGCTATTGGTAATGTTGACTACTGGGTTTATAAAGAAGCAGTTAAAGAGACAGGCAATTTCCTGTAGAGGTTTGTCAGGTTTTGGACAAGGATTATTTTTGTTCCAGGGTTCAGGATATATGAGATGGAGCTCCAGAATTCTTTGAGGTTTTGTTTACGGTTAGATTCAATTTATTGTAGTAAGCTTTTTTGTCTTTCTCCACTAGATTTCTTTTACTTAGTTACAGACCTGTTTAAAGTGTAACAGGGTTCCCTGGGTTTTGTTAGTTTGATACTGTCTTCATGTTTTATCTCTGAGGCACATCAGATTTTTTGTAAGCTTAGTCAGCCATGGAAAATAGCTGGTTTTGATCTTTTCATGTGGAGTGGGGAGAGATTATTTAGTGGGTCCAGGAATGTAGTATTGAAATAATTTACAGCATTGTCTATTGGGAGTGTTTTTAATATGTACCAGTTAATATTTTTAAGGATATCAGTAAAGGTCTGAGGACTGAAAGTAGTTAGGTTTCTTAGAGCTGATGGGGAGCGGTGGATAAATTCAGGAGGTGGTCACTCAGAGTGTCTGGAAGACTACCTGCTTCAGCTATTTTAGAGGTGTGGGAGACAAGCATCCAGTCTAGGGTAGATCCTGTGGTGTTGTCTTTATTTGGTCTGGTTGGGGGTGTTTATGAGCTGAGTAAAGTTGGGGGTACAAGAGTTAAAGTTCAAGTTTAACCAGTTGATATTTATGTCCCCTAAGATAACAAGTTACTTTTTTGATGTTAGTAGAGATCCAGGCAAGAATTTCTTCTAGTAGAGGGATATTGTTTCCAGGGGGGTATGTGGAGAGCTATGATACAAAGATTTTTGTAGTTGTTAATCTTTATGAGAGCAGTGGTAATTTCAGCATTTACGAATTGTGGAATGGGATTTGTGTAGAGTATTGTGCTGAATGAGTTAGGAAAGATTAGTGCTACTCTCCCTACTTTTTTGTTGGGCCTGTCAGATCTTATACTTTGAAAGTCTGGTGGGAGAAATTCAGTCTTTAATATAGGGTTTTAACCAGGTCTCGGTGAGTGACAGCAATGATGTCTGGTTGATTATGGGTGATCCATATGTGCAAACTGGAGAGTTTGTTGCGAATGCTTTGAATATTTATAGTTACCATGTGAATGGATTTGTGGGACTTAGTACTAGGAGGAGGTGTGAACATATTAGTTGTAGTGGGACCTGGGTTGGGGTGTATGTCTCCTGATAAAAGCAGAGTGGTGAAAGTGAATATATAATGTAAAGGAGATTTGGTGTTGTGTTGGTGAAAGGATTTGGTAGTGTAGCTTGTAGAAGTTATAAGGAACTTGTTTATGAAAGGGGTGATGTTTACCTTGTATTGGAAAAGGGAGTTTATTGGAGAGAGGTAAGGAGATTTGTACATATAGCTTGTAAGAAGTGAGATGGAGGTGGTGCAGTAATAAGCTAAGAATGGCAATAAGATGTAATGAACAGGGGAATAAGGAGAGAAGTGATAGGATTTGAAAGTGTGATGTGAGTGACTTCATAGTTGGTTTGTAGGAGGAGGGGATATGAAAAAGTAAGTGTGTGAGAGGTATAGAGGAAAAGAGTATTGTAGGTATGGAAGTAGTTGGAGGATATATAGATAATTGTGTGTAGGGGAGTGTAGTGTTATTGTAGACTTTTGAAATAGGGCACGTGGTGAATTAATGAGTTTGGAAGGCTGTGGAAAAGGATGTAAAATGAGTTTGTGTGAATGGTGGAAGAATGGGGAGGAGCCTGGAAATCTGGGGGAAAGAAGAGGTGTGAATTAGTTTGAAAAAGGCAGGGGAGGGTGTTTGTGCAGGAGAGGAAATATGAAGTGGGGAGGAAAGGTGTTGATTGGTGGGTTGGGTGAAGGGGACGAGATTATGATGTATAAGTGCAGGTGTAGTGGGGGGTGGGTGAGATTTGGGGGCATGGTAGGGGAGAGGAGTGACCCCGAGCATAGTGAGGGCAAACAGAGTGGATTGAACTGAAGAGACACAGTTGGCCACAATAAATAATCAGTTGATGAAGAAATGTGGAAATTACAGAAAAGAGTTTCCTTATGTAAGTTTTAGAGAGTCAGAGAAGTGTGTGAGGGTTTGAGCTGGGGTAAAAGGAAAAAAAGAGGCTGCAGTGATGTCGCTATAGTGTACAGAGTCAAACACTTTCTGCTGGGCTGGAGACCTTAGTGCAGAGAAGCAGGCTAAGGAGGGAAAAAAAGTAACTGGGCTGGAGTATTGATAATGGCTAGAGTTATACAGAGTGAGGAGAGACAAAGATATGAAAGATAAAAGTATGGCTTAGTGGTGTGCAGGCAGCCTATTCTTTTAAGATACAGTATAGTTATATAAGTAAAACATACACTGACAATTAGCTAGCCAGGGGCTGAGTAGCACAATACATATAATTCTGTGGATTGCTAGACTCCTCACTGGGTATGGTAGCCTGTGGTGTGTTCTTTAGCAGGCTTATAACCTAAGGAAAAAAATGAGTGAGTTTGGTGAGGGAGGCAGCTGTGAATACAATTTCTGTTAAGGTAGAATGAAGGACATAGGATTGGAGTGAGAGACAGAGAAGTAATGCAATATATTACAGTTCAAATTCCTTACAGACAGACCTTTTCCCTTTAGTCCAAAACAGTTCACAGGCCATATTTTCACCCCAAAAGCAATACACATAGGCAAACAGTACTGCATGAGTTAGCAGGCACTACTGCTAGCACAGCATGGTAGAGGATCTTTTTATAACTATTATACCAATAACATATTTTTCATTGCTATAAATGCAATGGTTGAGAAATGAAACTAGTATTCTGTGACTTATTCCAAAGAAAACCCATTTAATCGACAGTTCTAACTAGCTCATGTATAGGAAATAGAAACTGTGGTTCTAAAAGCTGTCCAGAAGAACAGTCTGTTTTATGTACAGCGCATGTAGATGGCATTTTTGTAAATAGTAACAAACTACTGTGACCTGTTTTATTGACTCACAGTGAGCATGGCAATAGTTAATGCTCCAGTTCTCTCTTTGTTGTGCCATAGTTGATTCACATTGCAATTAGACAAGTTTAACAGTGAAGTAGAGACTATGGATTACAATAGATGGCTAGTGTAGTTAGTTTTACTGTGAGCTCGATAGTAAATTAGGTACAGCTCACTTTTAAACTACACTTTAATTTTATACAACTCCCTAGTTATATTTTCAGAAGAAATTTCTATTTTCTCTAATAGCTCCTGAATCATTTCTACTACCCATTCATTAAATTCCTCTCTTTTCAACAGATAGGTGGGAAACCACCAGTGTCTCATTTTTATTACCCTGTGTTTTTGTTTTAGTTATTACTGGCACATGATCAGAAATATTTACTGGGTGTGTATCAAGATCTTCAATTAAATGCACATGTTCCTGTGAAATGTAAATTCCTTCCAGCCTAGCCCAGTTTTTGTATATTGGGGAATAATACGTAAATTCACTCTGAATTCCTAGTACTGAATTCACATCTTCTATGCCAAATATTTTCATAAAGTTCTTTAAAAATTTAACCTCCTTTGGTATATTTTCCCCTCTTGGCCCCAAAGACACATATTCACTGTTGCAAATCAAACTGCATTCCCCACCTATAAATAACATTCTTTGCTGAAAGCTGATTATTTCTCCCAGAATTTTCTTAACCTCCATTAAAGCAAGTTTTCAGTGGAATATAAATACATGCCACTGTAATCCTCCTCATCCTCCCTTACAGTAGCCCCTTCATCTTGGAAGTTGTAATCTGTTTTCTTTGACTTTTCTTGCAATCAGAGCAACTTTGGTTTCTGTTCTTATGTCCTCCTATTTTATCTGTCCCACGTTATGCATTCTACCACACATCTCAGGCACTTTATCTCCATCACTTCTAGCTTCCTCAAGTGCTCTGTCTTTACTGCGCAGGTTTCTGTACCATACAGTCTAGGGATTGTACCTCTGTTTTATACACCTGACTTTTCAGCTTCTTTAGCATTCTTCACATACTAAACCTGACGCACTGTGCCAGTTGGTTTTAGCCCCTCTGATTCTAGCTTTGACCACCTTATTCAGACTTCCCCTCCCCTAAACCACTTCTCTCAGATACTCAAATGCTGTTAACCTGTTCCACTATTTTTCCTTCTATCTCAATCCTCAGCTTATTCTGATTTCCCCATTTGCTGCCATTTCAACTGTCTTATCTGCACTCAGTTCCATCCCATGTACCTTCAGTTTTGCATTCCATTCCCCCTATCCTTTGCTGAAGTTCTTGATCAGAGTCTGCCTGTAATGCAACATCATTTTCATATAGCAATTTTGTTGCTCTGTCTCCACCAACCTGTTTGCTAATGTAGTCCATCACTAGTATGAACAACAATGGATTCAGGGCTGAACCCTAAAGCACATCCACTTCCACTGGGAAGTACTCAAGTCATTGAGTCCTTGTACATAGCTTGCACTAATTGTATAAATGCAGGAGCGGCCTTAGGTCAACTGGTGCCCTAGGCAAAAGGGCTCCACGGCCCCCCCACTACACTACCCAGTGCCCCCATCTTGGTCTACTTACACCAAATAAATACTGGAAAAGCACCCCTACTAGAGCAGCACCCTAGGCGACCGCCTAGTTGGCCTATGTCTAAGGTCGGCTATGTATAAATGTCTATGGGACTTCAAACCACCATAGCACTGCCTAAATCAGCTTTCTCTGGACTTTGTCATGTGCTTTCTTCAGGTCTAGGAATGCCCAGTTGGACTCTTTCATCATCTCTAGCTTCTTCTTAAGTATCTGTCTCAATGCAAACATCAGGTCAGTTGTGCTGCATCCTGATCTGAATCTGAACTGCTCTTCTCCCATCTTACTTTTTACTACTCTGCATATTCATTTATCAATCATCCTCTGAAGAACTTTCATACAATGTGAAAGGAGTTTGATACCTTTGTACTGCTCATAGTTGTGAACATCCCCTTTATTCTTGAATACTGGCACTAGTATGCTTATTCTCCAGTCATCTGGGATATGCCTTTCTCTCCACACTGTTTTATGAGTAACCTCAGGTGCCACTTCTCCCCTAGTTCTCTCAGCATCTTTATCATAACTGCTGTGACCTCATCTAAGCCTTCTGCTTTCCCTGACTTAATTTTCCTTAGTCCTGTTCTTAGCTCTTCTATGGTGGGTTCCTCCTCTTCCCTCATCACTGCCTTATCTGGGGAAGTACAGCTTCTGTTGATTTTTCTCAATTCAGAAGCTGCTGGAAGTACTCCTTTCATGTGCCTTTGATGACCTCTGGACTGGTGAGTAGGTTGCTGGTGAACATTTCTGTAAAATACAAACTGATATAGGGATAACCTGAGGTGTAAAATATGCCCTCTTAGTAACTACAGCAACAAGATTACAAAATTACAGGCATATAATAACACCTGGTAATAAAAGGTATATGAGCTCAGGCTATGCAACATTCTATCCTAATGTTAGAAAATTACTGCACAGCTTCAGCAGTTCTGTAGCTATGAGAGACTGAAATTGCATAATGACTGAAACTGCATAACTCTTTATTACCAAACAGTTTAGAGAACAGGCAGATCAAGTTTACATCTTCTCAAAAGGAATGTAAAAGCTATAAGGACACGTTTTTATGGTTAGAGGTAAGCACATTGCAAGAGACAGATACAACTAGGAATTAAACACTACGGGCATAGCACCTGGAAGAAGGTTTGAGATGCTTTCACAATTGTCAGAAGGGAGAAGCTAGGACATGGGTTAAACAGAAATAGCTTTCCAAAGGTCAAAAAGTTCTGAGGTCTCAGAGAAGAAAATGTCACCTGGATAAACTAAGGCAGCTATGATTATGTATGTGGTACAAAGACATCCATGAAAACCTGGTACTGCATCAAAAAGGACTGAGCAGTAATTGTCAGACCATACAAGGAGGCTATAAATGTGTAAGTGGGATGACGATATATACCACAGCCAGGTACATCATCAAACTAATCAGAAGAAAGGAGCTAGATAACACAGAAAAAGGATTAGCCTCCTAAGAAGCCAGTGATTTGAGACCACCTGACAAAAGTAGCATCCTAGAAAAAATTTGGAGATTCAGAAAGTACCTATGACACCAAGGGATACTATGCTGCTGGGTCAAAGAAAAGGAAGTCTGTAAGAAGAAAAAGCACTCAAAGGTTGACATGGACCTACATTCCAAGTTAAAACATCTAACTGCTAGCATAAATTCCAGTCAGAAAAAAGGATCTCTATGTGCAGGCCTGCTAGTGATATCCGAAGCAGATGCAAGCGTACATGCAAACCAACAAATATACCTAGCAGTAGACTAGAAAGATAAAGCGTTTGAAAGTCTACGTGAAAAAAATATAGTCAAAGTAGATTGCAACAAAAAGGTCATAATACACCAGGCCTTGGATGAAATGTTATAACAAAAAGGATGTCACAAAGGGAGGAGGCCAGACCATTGACTTGGCCAGGATGAGGTCTTATCAGAAAACCAGAGAAATGGGCTACAATATGTTTGAGCAGCTGATGGAATGAGAAACATGGATTTGCCTGAATGACTCCAGCAGGAGGGTATGACACAGGGATTAGAGAAGTTATTAAGCATACCTATAAAGAACTGCCCTGAGAAAAGACAGGAGGAATGTCCCCTTGGTATATCTAGACACATACCTAGACAAAGGGTCAAGGGATATGGACAAAGACGTCTTCAAATAAAGTAGGGAAATTAGGGAAAAACCATGACAGACACAAAAAGACATCAGTACAGAAGGACAAAAGATCTTACATCACATATAAATAATGATCTGTACCATTCAAAGACATGAAAGAGAACAGGAAGGAAGGAAGGGACTCTTGAACAACTGTTAAGCAAGGAGTGGTTTAGTCTGTAAAATCCTCCTTTTTTTCTTTTTTTAAGCTAGAATATGATATGTGTATAGAACTAAACACAAGACTGCTATTAACAGCACTGTAAGCAAACAGAAAAGGACTGCTCTGAGGAAGTTTATGAACGTAATGCAAATGGTGTAGAATGGGTTCTTAATGTTAGACAAATATCTAGGAATAGTCAATGAACAAAATCACAGCAGATGCTTTGGAAACATAAAATGCAAAAAAAAATGAATCTACAAAGCCAATCTTTTCAGTAATGCACAGAACTCAACCAAGCATCAGAGCTGCATAGAGCTGGACTATGCCTGGGGTTGGCACCAAGAAAATGCCTGACCCTGAGCCTGCCACCAGAAGAGACACCAGAAAGCTAGACATAGGTGGTAAGCAAGGCAGCTGGCTCAGAAAATGCTACATCAGACCCCTAAACTAGTTCCTAGTAATGCAGTCATCTCAGAAGTCTCTGCATCATAACACAAACTAAAGTTCAATAAAGTCACGTACAGAGTCAGCATAACACACCAGGATAGAATAGTGTCTAAGAGTATTTTAACGGAAAGAAACATATTCTCAAATGGATCTGTTAGACAACTAAATATTCCCCCACTGGAGCATGTTACCACATGATGAAGGTTCAGAAGAAAATGTACAACTTACTCTAAACAGAAATACAGAAGTACCTACTCAGGGGGATGCCCTGTACCACTACTATGCTGATGCAAAGAAGATAGACAGAAAACAAGTGACATAAATGCCAACCTCATTATAACAGATTTCAGGTTCTAGTAAACTGGCAAATCAAAAAGGATGTGAATGTAAAAAGGGACGAAATTTAGGTGTCAGAGGATTAGAGTGCCAGTACATGGGCAGGCTAGAAATTAAGTGTTCTTAAGGGGGAGGTATCTGAAGATCCTTGCTATACATTGCTAAGTGTCAGTGAAATGGGTAGTCATAATGTTATTGAAGGGAAACAAACCTAAGGTTAAGACCAAAACCTCTGCAAAATCATCTAGCAAATATTAACAAGGCAGATGGGGATCAATAAATCTCGATCCAAATTTCCAAAAAATAGCTTAAAATTAGGAAGGAGGAGAAGAACCTAACAGCGTATATGGTAGCAGGTCCATTCATGAGTAACCATTGGTAGAGTAGGGCACTATCCAAGCCATGACAAGAGAATGAATCCCTACAGTACTTCACACTGAATGGCCAAGAAGGAACAGAAGATGACAGGAAGGGGAAAATTCTATTTAGATCCACAGAACATCATGGTCAACAGAAAAGTAGAGGCCGTAACTGACCCTAAAGAATACAGATGGAATTGAGTTTGACCATGTAGCTGTCAATGTCCACCTCCATGGAAATCTGTTAACCCCGATCAACCCTGAGATCAAGGTTAATCTCACCAAGGGAAAATCCCTAAAAGAACTATCAGTTTTAATGTGAACTCAGAATGAGAGACGCAAAGGCCAAAAGTGTTGAGAGATGGCCTGCACCTGTTGCCCTTAGGATTACGGATACTGGCTAAGGCTCTTGCCACCTCTATAGTGCCTTTTTTTAGGTAAGATTCAAATGACAAATTCACCACCGTAACAGGTACAAGCAAGCAAAATCTGAGGGTAATGCTACTTAATGTTAGAAGTCTAAACCTCAAAATGCACTCACTCGAGGCACTCCTTAAAATGGAGAACATCGACATCTGTGCAGTGACAGAGACCTGGTTCAAGGCTCCAGAGAGCACCCCTGCATTACCAGGTTATAATTCATACCATACCTTTCGGCCACCTAACCTGGACCGAAACGCAAAAGGCGGAGGCATGTCCATATTCATTGAGAATATCCACATCTCCAGGCTAGTTGCTCAGCATAATGCATCTGAGATTATCCAAGTGCAACTAACTCTAGGCAAGACCGCAATCCAAATTGTAGCTTGCTACAGATCCCACACCATGCCCCAGGATTCCCACTCCTCATTTCTTGATATACTGGAAAATATTAGGCTACAACCTAACACCCTAATAATGGACAATTTCAACTACCCCACCATTAACTGGGAAAACTACTCATGTACTAACTCTTGTGCTCAACGTTTTCTGGAATTCATAAATTCCAATGGCTTGGATCAACTTATCCACACCTCCACCAGGGGCAGCAATATCCTAGACCAGGGTTGAATGACAACATTTCTTTGAAACCATTGTTAAAACAAAGGGCAAGTGTAATAAAATAGAATTGGTGAGGTATATATATAAACATACAGGGTAGTATATAAAAACAGTATATACGGTTTTAAAATAAGAGTTGATGAAGTGGTTTTAATTAATAGGAAATGATGTAATTAATTAATGAATTAATTGTGTAAAATGATTGGATGCTGCTTCTTTTTAAACATTAAGGATATGAAACCAAAGTGACTCTGATGATGCTATATAGATTTAGCGAAAGCGCTTAGTCTTTTGGTTGTGTATAATAAATTTACTTTTTATCAACGTCTCATCTATGTGGTTGGATTTTTTATTTTTATCAGTTTTGGTGTTTTACACTAATTATTTGAATAGTTTGGTCTCTGACCCATTTATAGTGACGTGATGGAAGCAGCGGTGAAGGAATTAACCACAGCAGTGGAGAAATTACTGGCTGTAATAGTGAGTGATAAAAAAAAAAGGAGGAAAAATCAATGTTGCTGAAAGGGGCAATTCCACTTTGACTAGTAGCCAAATGGAACTATTTACGTTACATTCACCAATACCGGGACTTTCAGATAGTTTATCTGATAAATAATTTCCACCATTAAACCAACAGCAGGCTACTAATGGATCGATGATGATACCAGGAGCCACTAGAGGTCAGAAAACTAATACTTTCAAATTAAGCGAATGGTTCGCGATACTGGAAGTGGATTTCTTCAGTCTGCAAGAGACGAGAAATGAAACGTGGAGTTTGAGGAAACAGATTTCGGATTTGGAGAACCTTTGTGTAAAATATCAAGGACTAGAACTGGATAACCTATTTTTAACAAAATCAATGGCCTTGAAACAAGTTCCGAAGGGCCTCAGACTTTGGAAATTACATATGGGCATAATACCAGGTACGTCAGCTTTTAGAGAACTTGTAGCATTATATGACAAGACTGGGTTAGAAATGTTAAATATCATAGTATGGAGTAATGAAGTTAAAATTAAATAGTTACAGGAAGAAATATCAAAATTGAACAATTCTATTTCTAGTGATTTGCTGTTCAGTCACCACAAAGATAAGTATTCAAAAACTTTAAGAAGGGTGGATGACTTTGTAAAAAAGAACTCAATAACAAAAAGTAAAAAACTAGAAAGAGACTCTAGAGAATATAAGAATAATTGTGCATACCCAGTTGGTTCATGGAAAAGAAACACTGATAACGTTTCTAATAGTGACTGGCGCGAAAATGACAAACATGATTATGGAGTAAACCCAGATTCTACTAATGTGCAGAGAGAGAATCAGTATTTTTCCGGATAAAATCCGGATGTGAGGAGATCAGAGAGACTGAAAAACAAAAACCAAGGTGGTCATTGGAACAATCAAGCGCAGGGACAGTACTACAAGAGTTGAGAGAAGAAAAACCCTCATTAAAAAATAATGCTGACAGTACCGATGAACTTGGATTGAATATTGTAAATATTAGCCGGGATTCACTAATATTCATGAAGTCACGCTGACTTAACTCTAAGGCTAACACGGAGTGTACACGAGTGCAGGGGGCGTGTCGGACTGCCGAGCAGTCCACAAATCCACGCCCCTGCAAGTCCCTCAATCTGAAAATGTCAACTGAAATGAGCAAGTCCGCTCAAATGTGTACATACCCAGCACTACACTCCCCTACATTCTAAACCCCTGTACAATTATAAAATGTAAAACTTTCCTTTTTTTTTATTATTCCCAATATAGCTGCCCGTATTTGCATGTGTTTGCATGGGTTTGCCCATTGCTTAGCTACAGTTAGCAGTTTAGAGATCGAAGAGGATAATAAGAAACTTATATGCAAATTAAGCCAAATAGCAATAGCATAGTGGTAGAGCCTTCGCACAAAGAGGAGGCATTCCCGGTTCGAGTCCCACCACTCCCCTTTCTATTTTCTGTAGGAAATCTGTATAGAAAAATAATTCCTGACATTTATCTTTTAAATATTAATAGAAAGCATTGAAATGGCCTATGTAGTAGTGAACGATATTTTATATATATACATATAAGAAGGCAAAATGGTTATGTATACTGATAAATGCATAAGTAACGTATCTTAAGCAATGTAAAGCACTGCTAAGCAAAGTTTACCAGTATTGAGCACATTTAAGTATAATTGCTCATAGCTTAGCACTGCTTTAACTAGCGCAATGGCTTAGCGCAGAGCTGCGCATTGCGCCAACTAGCAAAAACAAAACATGTTTGCACATAGCTGCGCACCGCGCTAACTAGCGCAATGTCAGGCAACATCGAGCAACATAGAGTACTGTACAGCAATGTAGAGCAACATTGGGCAAAGTTGAGCAAAGTTGGCTAAACACAGCCACACCTCCTAGCCGATCTGGCCAGTAGTAAAATAAAAAGCAATGACAGGCCTCGAACCCAGGATACTGTGCACCATAATCACAGTACTGAACCACTAAGCCATGACAGCTTTTGATATGCATGCACTTTCAACACACACATACATATTAATGAAAGTTTACCCAGTGCTAAGCAGGTGTGCTTTCAGCTGAGATTTTCAAAACCGGCCAATCACAAATAAGTGCGGCAAATGAGGCGTATTTAAGCCCCATAGGCGGGAATACTTGCCATAACTGGTTGTAGCTCCCATCTGCAGGCAGCATGACTGGTGTTGGAGATGGCTCTCGCTTTTGAGCGCAAAGGTGGGGCATTGAGGAGTCAAAAGTGATGGTTTGGCTCTTCGTCCATAATCATGATGACAGACTCCTGCAGGGCCAGTTCCGGGGCACTGAATACAAAGCAGAAGCCTAGAACCGTCTAGCACATGATCTCACCAGTGCCACAGGTGTCCCTTGGACTGGTGAGCAGGTCAGACACCACTACTCAGACCTGAAGAGACAGAAGCAGGACCAACTGAACCAGTGGATACAGGAGGCCCATGGGATGGAAAATGCCCCACTACTGAGAAGGTAGCCATGGAATGAAGTATGTAAGAATTACTATTGTAGTCTATATTATGGATAGGTAAATGTCTCAATCTCACTTCATTTACCTCACGGCTGCAGGTGTCCGTGCTGAGAATCAGCAAGCCTATGCAGGTAGGCTGCTAAGGCTGCGCCACCAGGCAGGTTAGTAATTATTCTGCATATATTGTTATATAAAATAAGTGAGAGAGCATGAAAAAGAGTGTAACCCATTAATAAAGGTATAATACGTCTTGAATAAGTCTTCTGCATGCACTGTAATATCAAATAAGTGTGAGAGCCTCTATAAAAGTGTGTAATGTAATTAATAAAGGTATTATTCCTGGAGCGTGTCCATGTCACTTTCTTCGATATGTTGTTGTACTCTTGCATTATAGAAATATTACTGTTGTATTAAGTGCTGTCAACCCACACTTGGGTAGGCCCA
Organism: Protopterus annectens; assembly: GCF_019279795.1. Lineage (NCBI taxonomy): Eukaryota > Metazoa > Chordata > Ceratodontiformes > Protopteridae > Protopterus > Protopterus annectens. The sequence goes on from NC_056726.1 coordinate 1,218,763,137, forward strand.
TATAAAGTGGAAGAAGGGAGTGCCAGTAGCTGTTAAGCATATATACAGTCCTCAACAGTTGGTTAATGGCCAGCATGTATAGGTTAATCTGGCACATAAGTAGCTTGTTATTGTGTTCCCCAGAAATGTCAGTGTGCTGCTAGAAATGTAGGGGACTGTTAAAATATAATTGATAATGTCACCTGAACACATTCAGATATGTAGATATATAAATATAAATAAAATATATAAATACGTAGCAGTAACATCTGCATCCCGGACAATCTGTATGTCAGATACAGGTCAGGTATATAAAGAACTAGCAAAACCCATTTCACAATTTAACGGACATTGCCAAATGTAATAATACATGTAGGGGATATATACCTGCAGTCAATAGGAATGTAGTGTAAACTATAAGTACATATAAGTTGTTAATGGAGGTATCTTTTTACACCTTACTGTATGTGCATAAACAATGCAATTCCACATGTCAATGGGTATGTCTAATCTCAAAACATTTGTTGGGACATATGTCCTATTGGTTCAAAAATATCTGCATTTACTTTGATGCATGTGCCTTGTTCAAATACCACAATCTTGGTGGCCTGTTGCCACCAATAAATCCTGCATGCTGTTGGAATGTCCACTGTTGTTCTATATATGCATGTGTTATGCTTGCTGTTCAACTGTTGAAACTCTGGTGTGTTAGGTTAATGGGAATACTACTGCATGCTGTTACAACTAATTTGGAATGCTGTTGGCTGTTAACAACCCATATTGTCATCAAATCCTCCTAAACCTAGAAAGTATGGGAAGGCCGGTCCAAGCGGACCCACCTGTCCCACCTCAGCTGGCGATGGCACCTGGCTGCACCAGGTCTAGTGCCCAGCCCGGGACCTCCTCCTCCATTGGTCCTGTGCCACCCTCAGGTGGAAGTGCTGCAGGGGATGGGGCTTGTCCCACCTGTGCAAGTGTGGCTGGAGGAGGGCCACCTATCACCCTCCAAATGGTCCAGGCTGTGGTGCGTAGGGAGATCAAATGTTCAGTCGCTGATCCTCTACGTCAGCTTGAGGCACATGTGGTGTGACTCACGGGTGAGCCTGCCTCTCCTACGCAGCCCCCAGCACAGCCACCCTCTGGGCTGTGAAGGTGCAGTGGTGACTGCCCATGGGTGGGGATCTCAGTTCCACTGTTGCCGTATGTGGGCTCATGGGCTTGTGATTTCCAAACATCCTTCCCCGTCAATGGTGTTCACCCACCACATGTGTCGTATTCCACCCCTGTATGCGTCTTGTTTGTCTTGTCTGTTTACCTCCCCAGCCTACCTCCCCATATATACCCACTTCCCCTAGCACACATTCCACTCTCACCTGAAAAAAAAAAAAGGGGGCAATCTGCTCCCAAAAAAAAAATTACACCACATACATAGCTGCCCATTTTGCACACATGTCCGCTGGACACATAAACTGATATTTAATTGGCAGTACAACACACTTTGTTGTCCTCACCTCTCTCTCAAGGGTGGAAGGTTTCATATTTCCCTCCAAATTTCTAGCATATGCACAGCTGTTGCTGTTAAAGAAATGGGCATCTATGGACCTTCCCTACACCAGTCCTGCACATCCCGAGCTGTTTTCCCCACTGTCTTTCCCTCTTTGTGCCCCTTTTTCACCACTTTCCTATCTCCCCATTTTCTTTTCTTTCAAAGAAATGAGCGCAGGGGTTAGTGGGAGTAAGCACCTTTAAGCAGTAGTTAGCGGGTTTGCGCGAGTGTGCGCTTAGCTGAGTACTGCTAAGCTTCACGCAAACCCACACAAACCCACTTACAACTGCTTAAAAGTGCCTTAGTCATTCAGCTTTAATAATTAGCTCAAATACTGGTGTCATTCTAGGGGGATCCAATGTCTGTCTGCTTGGGATGACATGCTGGACAAGCCACGCTGCTTCGCAAGGGACGGCTTGCATCTGTCACCACTGGGCTTCCGGATATTGGCTAAGGCTCTTGCCTCCCCCATAGTGCCTTTTTTAGGCAAGGCTCAAAAGACAAACCCACCTCCTTAGAAAACAAAAATGGAAAAAAATTAAGGGTAATGCTGCTCAACGCCCGAAGTCTAAATCTCAAGATGCAGGCTCTCGAAGCACTCCTCAGTATGGAGAACATCGATGTCTGCGCAGTAACTGAAACCTGGTTCAAGGCTCCTGAGAGCACCCCAGCACTATCAGGCTATACCTTGTATCATGCTTTTCGGCCCCAAAACTCGGGCCAAACCAAAAAGGGAGGGGGAGTGTCCATATTCATCAAGGACACCCACACCTCCAGGTTAGTGGCAACACATGAAGCATTAGAGACCATCCAGGTGCAACTAACCGTAGGCAAAACTGCTATACAACTGGTAGCATGTTACAGACCACCCTCCCAATCTCAGGAACCCCACTCAGCCTTCCTGAAGACATTGGAGGATATGAATGTCTCACCAAACGCCATCATATTGGGAGACTTCAACTACCCCAACATAGACTGGGTGCATTATTCTAGCCCAAAGGTTCCTGGAATTCATAAATTCAAATGCAATGGAACAGCTAGGCACCTCTCCTACAAGGGGAGATAATATACTAGACTTGATCATCACAAACATGGGGACAAAGTGCTCCACACTGG